>NC_037676.1:112213307-112501353 GCF_003255815.1 Theropithecus gelada
AAAAAAAAAAAAAAATATATATATATATATATATATATAAAATATTTATAATATTTTATTATCATTATATAAAATGATTATAATATATAATGTAAATATATATAATTCAGGATAAAACATTTAGAATATTCTTAAACTGAGTAAATGTTAATGAATGTGGTAATTCCCTTCTAGTTTTATTTGCTTATAAATTAAAATGGGCAAATTAAAACAATGTCTGCTATAACATACAGAGACTTCTGCAGTTTTCTGTCTGTGGCATCTCATGTTTTTTTTTTTTTTTTTTTTTTTGTAGTAGATGGGAAACTTCAAGAATTTTTTTTTTTCTTTTTTTTTTTTTTTTTAATTTATTTATTATTATTATACTGTATTAGATTACATTCTTATCACCTTAAACCACTAAAGCCATTGACTTTAGTAGAGATTAAAAACAAGTGAACGGCAGGCAATTTGCTCCAGGTATGCAGCTTTGTGGTCATGTGAATAGAGCGTATCTCTGTGAAATCCTGATACTTGCTGAGCACAATAGATCCGGGGCACTTCGTGAGCCTGTCTCTGCAAATTTACCTGGTTCAGTGCACTGGAGATTCACTGCAGATATGGAAAGAGAAATGGATGAAGACAGATTTTCAGGAGGGTCCAGCATTCGGTCTGGATAGTTAAAAGACATCACAATCATGCTTTTGTTATCTGTATGATTGTTAAAAATAATTTAGTATAAACAATGTTTTGCAGGTGTGTAATGATAAGTAAAATCTCTAATAGAGAGGCAATTATTTAGTACTTGAAGAACCCTAAACAAAAATCAACCTTTTGGTGCTCATGACTTGGGACTTCTTAAAATCTGTATCAGAGGGTGTATGTTGTCATAAGAGATTCAGATTATTTTTAATGAAATATATGGCATTTAACATAGGACCAAGAAGATGGATTAGGAAGACTGTGCAGATCCCACTCTCTTGCAGGAGGGATTTTATCAATCAAGCAAGCCCAGCAGTATTATGTCAGTGGTTTAGAGTTCTGTTTGTTCTATGTGCTTTGACATCACAGAGGATTTTGTCACCTGATTTTAGTACATACTTGCTGTTTCTGCCCTCCATGCTTCCTTTCATCTGCCCAGAGTGGTCCTTTTATGCAAAATGCTAAATATGATGCTTGGAGAAGAGAGTGGGTTTCCCTTAACAAGTTACGTGACTGTTTCTTGTGCTCGTTCTCTCAATGTTTAGATGAATGTCAGAATTTGACCCAAGAGGTTATTTTACTACATCACATATGGTGAGAGCTTGAGGAGAACACATGTATCGCCCTTATCAATGACTACAAGTGATATTCAGTTTTTATGCGCCATTTGGCAATACATTACCACTGTTAAAATACTGAAATACTTTTATACCTGTTGGTCAATAACTATGACCTTGAATTCTCCCACTCCCCCTTGCCCTAGGCTCCAGCTACCCATCCCCTCTTCTTATGATCCAGCAACTAAAAGTTTAAGTAACACTTTTCGAGCTCTGTCCACAAGAAAAACAATGCGACACACTGAACTATGCACTATTATTCCCGTTTTAGATATGTGAATCCCTAGGTTCAAGCCACTTCAGCATTCTACCCAGGGTCACATTTTGCAACAGAGGTAAGATTGAAATTTAGAACTTTCTGGTCTCAAAGTGCTTGAGCTTAATTATTATACTTTACGGCAGGTTAAAGGGGGATGAATGCTTTCTCCATCACCAGAATATGTATACTAACTAATCCAGAGGAAATAGCAACTTCAATGTGCTCAAGTCTCAGCACTAAGAAGCCGGCCCAGAGCTCCCACTCTGAAACCCTTTCCCTTGTTTCCTAATCATCTATGTAAGTGTCTCTTACTTAAGAATCCATCTAATATCTATTGAACACCCATTATGAGTTAGTTTTAGAGAAGGCAAAAAAGTACATGTCTTTAATCCATCTTTAATGAAGAGAAAAATAATAAAATAGCCTTTAAAAATTCATGATTCTTGCCTTCAATTTGCTTTCAATTTGAGGAGAGATGGTACAGAGCTGAGACATGTTATTTTAGAATGGCAAGGAACATTAGTGCTTATCTTATATACAGATTCTCAAAGTTTTTGGTCTCAGGAACCTCTTACACTAAAATAAGGGGTTAAAAATATTGTTTAAAATATTGAAGGCTCAAAAGAGCTTTGAATTTTATGATTTACCTCTATCCAGTTTACTATATTAAAAGTTAAAACAGAAATTTTAAAAATATGTAATCTTTCACTTAGAAATAATAATAAACACATTACATGTTAAAATAAACAACATTTTATTTACAATGACTATGTCTTTGAAAACAAAAAAAAATTAGAGGTTTTCAAATCAAAAAAGAATTGTTTTCGAGGTTTGCAAATCTCTTCAATAGAAGACATGTTCTCTTATGTTCATTTGTGTTCATGCATTCAATATCTTCCTGTATGTTGTTTTGGTTGAGGTCTCTAAATAAGATAATCTGACCTCACATAGATATATAGTTGGAAAAATGTGGACTTTGTTGATTTTCTGAGTGGGTCTCAGAGACTCCCACCTGAGGGAACATAAGGCCATGTGTTGAAAAACTGATCTAATAAAGCACTGACTTAAAGCAGTTTATTTGCTGGGTCTCAATCACACAAGGTATATAAGTCATGATATAATATAAAGTCATGATATAATCACACATGATATAAGTCAACTGCTAGTTAGCTGTAAGTAAACATAAATTATTCCAAAGAAGCACGTCCCCAGCATTATACAATATATTAATGTAACAAACCTACACATCTACCCCCTGAATTAAAAAAAAGAGTGTAACAGTGTCACCCTCACTGCTATAAAAAAGAGTAGACTAAATAACGTAGGAGTGGAAACTAACAGTATTATGAGAAATGTGATGTGGATAATTTGCTTTCACAGGAAAGAGGAAATAGAAATGTACTCCTGAAGAGGAGTAGACAGTGTTCCCATCCAACCCAAGCCTCTAGTTTGCCACAGGGCACTGTCTTCTCTGACCCACACAAGACACTGAACCTGAAAGTCTCTCTCTCTAACCCTCATCAACAATTGCCTTGATATGATTTGGCTCTGTGTCACTACCCAAATTTCACCTTGAATTATAATAATCCCTATGTGTCAAGGGCAGGACCAAGGTAATTGGATCATGGTGGTGGTTTCTCTATGCTGTTCTCATAATAGTGAGTGAGTCTCATGAGATCTGATGGCTTTATAAGGGTCTGGCATTTTCCCTGCTGGCACTCATTCTCCTTCCTGCCACCCAGTGAAGAGATGCCTTCTGCCATGATTGTATGTTACATGAGGCCTCCCCAGCCATGTGTAACTGTGAGTTAATTAAACCTCTTTTCTTTATAAATTACCCAGTCTTGGGTATTTCTTCATAGCAGAGTGCAAATGGACTAATACATCCCACCCCCGGTCCCTGTTTTCTGGATCATTCCCATTACCAGGAAAAAAGTCTGCAGTATTTTCCATTAACAAATCCTCCTCTGACCTTATTTCTCAGCTCCCCTTTATAAGAAAACTATTCAAAAGCTTTGTCTATTCTTGTTGTCTATACTTCCTTACTTAGTATTCTTTTTCACTCAATTAGTCAGGCCTTTATCTTATCACTCTACTGAAACTGCTCTTGTCAAGATCAGTCGTTACTTTGATATAATGGTCAATTCACAGTTTCCATCTCACTAGGGCTCTAAGCAGCATTCAACAGAGTTGCTCACCACCTCCTTGAAAACATTTCTTCTCTCAGCTTCCAGGGGACCACAAAATTCATGTTTTAAATTCGTGTTATGATTTTTGTTTTGTCTTGTAACTCATAGGCTGATCCTTCTCAGTCTCTTCTGCTGACATTGTCCTCTTGGCCTTTAAGTTTTTAGAATGCTCTCGAGTTCTGTGCTTGGATCTTGATCCTCTCAGAAGTGAGCTCGTTCAAGCCCGTGACTTAAAAAATAGCACTCACATTTCTATCCTATTGTCCTCATGAAACTTTAGATGTAGATCTAAGTGATCTCAATGTCTATGTGTTAGCTCTTTGGATATCAAATAAGCATTTCAAATTTAACCTATTTAAAACAGAACTTTGATTTCTTATTCTTCCCTCAACATGATGCCACTCATTTATAGTCTTTCTCATTATTCAGCTCAGCCCCTTAACATTGGGTCATCTTTGATTCTCTTTTTTGCTCAGAGTCTACATCAAATCTACCAGTAAATCTGTTTAATTTTCCTTTGAAATCGATGTGGAGACTTATCGTTGCCATTACTGCTAGCCTTGCTGAAGCCACCTACCCTGACTTACTGCAACATGACTCTTTCTCTGGCAACAGCTTCACTGTTTATACTCTTGGTTCATAGAAGTCTGTCCTGCAACCTCACAGCAGCAAGAATTATGTTATAAATCATTTGCTTAATCTAATATATTTGCAATAAATCACGAGTCCTGCAAGCATATATATTACATAAATAAAATCCACAGCCACATATAAATTAACATTACACATTTTACAAGAAATGATATACCCAACACATTACAGTGGATGACTTGGGTGGAGAAGGGATGCCAGTGAGGAGTGGGAATGAAAGGGAAAAGTGAAACAGAAGTGGAGTCTTACATGGATCCATGAGGAAAATGTTACTTGATGCAGGAAACATGCTTAACTCCACTTTTTTTGAACTCGATATTCAAAATAAAAAATAAAGAAGCAAATAAAATAAACACTGTCTATTTTTTAATGAATAGTCTGTGACATTCAACATTTTACTTGAAAATATTACACCTAAATAGGCAAACATTAGCTTTGCTATTATTTTTACCTCTTATCTCAGGCTTCTACAGCAAAATACCATAAACTGGGTGACTTTTAAACAACATAAATTTGTTTCTCACAGTTTCGAGGCTGAGAAATTCAAGATCAAGTCCCCATTAGATTCAATGTCTGATGAGGGTTTGTTGGTTCATAGATGTTGTATTCTTGCTGTGTCCTCCCATAGTGCAAGAGGTAAAGGAACTCTCTGGGGCTCCTTTTATGAGGGCACTACACCCATTCATAAGGACTCTGGCCTTATGACTTAATGACCTCCCAAAGGCCTCCCTTATATCATCGCGTTGGTGATTAGGTTTCAAAACATTATTTTGGCGAGTCAAATATTTACACTATAACACTGCAGTCTAATTGTTCTCGTTCAAACCAGATATATATTGGTGGAATAAAGCAGTAGAGAGTATATAGTAGCAACTCTTTCTTCATTATTAAAGCAGTTGGAATCTCACTCTTAGATATGTGGCAGATTTAGAAGCTTCCCCATTCAATTTTGCTTCAATACTAAAATTTTCAAAGTTGGGCATGTAGTTTTAATGAACTAGAGTATAAGAGTAGAATGTGACATTAAAAAATAAAAATTAATTAAATTTAAAAGCATGTTACATACATCCTTTAAAGGATTGTAGGCACAGAATGAAACACTGGATGGTACTATGTACAAATTCACATGAGTTAATCCAAATTTTTAAAAAGGCAAATTTGTAATGTATTACCTTGTGTGTGATAGATATAATAAGCTACCTTCTTTAATTCTGCAATAAAAATGTATAAAATGTTTAGTCTATGTATTTAGGGCAGAGGAAGGTACGTTTTAGGCATTTTAAAAATGGCTAAATATCACTGTCACAATATGTTATTAACAAATTGAATCCATTTTGTTTCAAAGTAAATGTGAGATGGTGTTACTGGCTTTAATGGGGAAATCAAATCCCTTTTCCTAGCAGCAATTTGGTATCTATTAAAGTGATGTTTCTGTGTTTATAGGTACTCCTATGCCTATTACTTTATGAGTGGAACTGTAATAAATAAAAGTTCATGAGTTGGAGATAGCATGGCCTGTTATGTTTACAAAAAGGAGGTTTGACTTACACAGGGTAAGGCTCCTCATTTGTTAGATGTGGCTTAGCTTAGGATGAACATCATCCTGAAGAATCTCTTACTTCATTGTAGGATATTGTATGAAAATTGAAAAGAGAAAATAGTTTCAAGGTGGAAAAGCACTGCCATTTATTTGAACTCCTAGTATGTGAAAGCTTTGGTATTAGGTACCTAATAACAGTGCCTTCAATTCTGCTATCATTTAATAGTGGTACTTGAATCAGTATTTTACTGATACAAGTGAGTTTCTCCGGTTCAGTTAGAAAAATGTTGGCAAAGGTTAAACTCATGTTTGTCTGGCACCCCAGCCCTATCACTAAATTCTTTCATACCTGAATCTGAACATTCTAATCTATCTTTGTTGGATATATATTTGTGGTTTTACTTTTCTTCAATTTTATTTTAGCTTCAAGGTTTATGTGCAGGTTTGTTATACAGGTAAATTGTGTAACATGGGTTTGGTATGCAGATTAGCTCATCACCCAGGTAAGTAAGGATAGTACTGGATAGGTAGTTTTTCAATCCTCACCCTCCTTCCACCCTCCACCTTCCACCCTCAAGTAGGCCTAGTGTCTGTTATTCTCTTCTTTGTGTCCATCAGCACCCAATGTTTAGCTCCCACTTATAAATGAGAATATGCAGTATTTAGTTTTCTGTTCATGTGTTAGTTGGTTTAGGATAATGGCCTACAGTTCTGTCTATGTTGCTGCAAAAGACATGACCTTGTTCATTTTTATAGCTGCATAGTATTCCATGGTGTATATGTAACATATTTTCTTTATCCAGTCTACCATTGATGGATATTTAGGTTGATTCCATATCTTTGCCATTGTGAATAGTGCTTCCATGAACATATGTGTGCATGTATCTTTATGGTAGAATGAGTTATATTCCTTGGGGTATACACTCAATAATGGGATTGCTGGGTTAAATGGTAATTCTGTTTTAAGTTCTTCCACAAATTGTCAAACTGCCTTCCACAATGGCTGAACTAATTTACATTCCCACCTGCAGTGTATAAGCTTTCCCTTTTCTCTACAACCTTGCCAGCATCTGTTAATTTCTGACTTTTTAATAATAGTCATTCTGACTGGTGTGAACTGGTATCTCATTGTGATTTTGATATGTATTTCTCTAATGATTAGTGATGTTGAGCATTGTTTCATATGTTGTTGGCCATCTGTTTGTCCTCTTATGAAAAGTGTCTGTTCGTGTCCTTTGCCCACTTTTTAATGTGGCTGTTTGCTTTTTGCATGTAAATTTGTTTAAGTTCTTTATAGATTCTGGATATTAGACCTTTGTCAGATGCATAGTTTGCAATTATTTTCTCCCGTTTTTGGCTTTAGATTTAAGTCTTTAATCCATCTTGAGTTTATTTTTGTATACAGTATAAGGGTCCAGTTTTAGTCTTCTGCATATGGTTAGCCAGTTATTCCAGCACCAATTATTGGATAGGGAGTCCTTTCTCCATGGCTTGTTTTTTGTTGGCTTCATTAAAGATCGAATGGTTGCAGGTGTACTGCATTAGTTCTGGGCTCTCTATTCTATTCCATTGGTCTATATGTCTGTTTTGATACCAGTACCATGTTGTATAGTATAGTTTGAAATCAGGTAATGTGATACCACCAGCTTTGTTCTTTTGCTTAGGATTGCTTGGGATATTTGGTTCCATGTGATTAAAACATTTTTTTTTTTTTTTAAATTCTGTGAAGAATGTCATTGGTTGCTTGATAGAAATAGCATTGATTCTATAAATAGCTTTGGGTAGTATGGCCATTTTAACAATATTGATTCTTCTGATCCATGAACATAAGATGTATTTCCATTTGTTTGTGTCATCTCTGATTTCTTTGTGCAGCATCTTGTAATTTTCATTGTAAATTCCTGAAAGTTTATTCTTTCTCCTTCTTGCTTAGCCATATTCCTAGGTATTATTTTTTGGCTATTGTGAATGAGATTGTGTTATTTATGTATTTATTTTTGAGACGGAGTCTCGCTCTGTCGCCCAGGCTGAAGTGCAGTGGCGTGATCTTGGCTCACTGCAAGCTCTGCCTCCCGGGTTCATGCCGTTCTCCTGCCTCAGCCTCCCGAGTAGCTGGGACTGCAGGCGCCCGCCACCACGCCTGGCTAATTTTTTTGTATTTTTAGTAGAGACGGGGTTTCACCGTGTTAGCCAGAATGGTCTTGATCTCCTGACCTCGTGATCCGCCCGCCTCGACTTCACAAAGTGCTGGGATTACACGGGTGAACCACCGCGCCCGGCCGATTGTGTTCTCTATTTGGCTCTCAGCTTGAATTTTGTTGGCATATAGGAATGCTACTGATTTTTGTACATTGATTTTATATCCTGAAACTTTGCTGCAGTTGCTTGTCAGATCAACCCCACAGTCTCTGTCCAAAAACTCCTTAATCTGATTTTACTTTTGATTTGCACAAAACATAGCTGTGAAATAAAAATGGTCTCAGAAGATGGTATTGCTGATGCCAAATATTTTAATAAAAATAATTATTTATTATTTGAATATTTTATTAGTATTACATATAAATATCCAGACATTTCCAAGTAACTTTTGAGGTTACATATGAACAATCACAGTGGATCGAATTTAGCATTTTTGTTAAGTAATATTTAATTGTTTAATAGCCTTAGATATATTCTCATACATATTTTTGGCTGACAAAACATATGAATATTAATTTTATAACTTTACTATCTTACTGTATTATAAACATGTAAAAAAGACTCTCACTAGCTTTACCTTTTAGAGTAAAGATAGCTCCTAATTTCTAGAGTTCACTCAATGATATGGCCCTTTTATAAGATCCATCTGTGGGTCTCCAGAAAATTGTGAAAATGCATTGTGTATATATCTCTAGGTAGAGCTATTTTCCAACCAAAAAATTAACAAGATTCTCTAAAATTAATCTAATGAGGAAGAAAAGCAGGAAGGCTATCAGCAAAAAAACTGCTGTTGGCAGCAGGAAAAGGATAAATGGCCCAGAGGAGCATGAAAGAGTTAATTTGATGGCTTGAGTGGGGAAAGGCAAAATGAGTGGAACTCATCATGAGCCAGTAGGAAAATGGAGTTGGTGGGGAATAAGAATAAGGGAAGAATTTAGAGTCGTAAGGGTCTTATAAGGGATTGTATCTGCAGGTGCACTGCTATTAAGACATAGCTAGAGATATAATTGAGTTTATTACTCATTGTAAAATGGAAGTTGAAAGTGTGATAAGTTGAAAATATGATGCCATCTAGAGTCTAGTCACTAATAAGTTATTGCTGTGGTCTGCTAGATGTTAGCAATATGATCACTGACATTATTTTTATAACACAGTAGAATTGTATTGCAACTGATGAAAATAGTGGAATAGATATGTAGATACTGCATTCAAGACTTACTCCTGTACATTCTCTGTGTTGATGCAATTTATTCTCATGATCCTTCAAAAATAGAAAAGAGCAGAATGAAGTACAATTTGTATTTTAGAAGACTATTTTAAATATTGTTTTTAATTGACAAATCATAATTGTATACATTTATGGCATAAAATGTGTTTTGATATATGTATACAATATGGAATAAGTAAATCAAGATATTTAACATATCCATCACCATTCTTATCATTTTTGATGGTGAGACATTTGAAATTTATGATCTTAGTTATTTTAAAATATACAATACATTTTTACAAACTATGGTCATCCTACTGTGCAATAGATCTCAAAACGTATATTTTCTGCCTATCTAGACTTTTGTATCTTTTGACCAACAACTCCCCATTCTCTCCCTGACACTCCAGCCTCTGGTAACCATTATTCTACTCTCTACTTCTATGAATTTTATATTTTCTAGATTCCCTACATAAGTGAGATCATCCTGTATATACTTAAAAAATTGAAATCAATATTTGAAGTGATATCTGCTCCCTTATGGTCATTGCAGAATTAGTTCCTGGTAACTAAGATATAGAATCAACCTGTGTCTATCAACATATGAATGGATAAAGAAAACACAGTATAAATAGTATATAGACACAATAGAAGGATATTTTTGATGGCATCAGGTAGAAAGGAATAATTTAGTGTAGGAGATGAATAGGTGAAAATCATCTGGGAACATGACTGTTGCATTAAAGGGACCAGGCTGTGTTTGCTAAAGGGAGCCATATATTAGGTTGATGCAAAAGTAACTGCGGTTTTTGCCATTGAAAGTAATGGCAAAAACCGCAGTTACTTTTGCATCAACCTAATACAACCCAGTGGCTATGTCTAAGAGTTGAGGTGAAAAATAACCACTTAAATAGCCTTAGGTTTTTGCAAAATGGATTCTTTCTTTTGAGTGCCATTTCACAGAAGGGGGTTCCTAGAAAACATCTCTGACTTAAATCTTCTGTTATGATCAACAACAAAGACCTAAATGCTCCCTTTTTCTGGACCTTAGTTTAGCAAAGAATCATTTTAGTGAATCCATTTTCTTTTGCCAGTACTTGGGATTTTAGGCAAGAGGAAAAGAGTCCAGTGTTTTCATCTTTTTTTTTATGCTCTGAATGGCACAGGGAAGAACCTTGTGCAGTATTCACTTAAGATTCAGGTTTGTGGGTGAATGCTCACATGGTGGGTGACAGACAGTATCCTAGTAACAGCACTGGGCTGTGCATTGGGAGATCTGGTCCTGCTGTCACTTGATGTCCAGTGCTAGATTATGCTTATTTGTATTTGTGTACCTCTTTGCTCATTTGTACAATGACAAGAATGGCTCAGTACAAGTGATTTTTCACATATGTAAAATTTTAAATATATTAAATAAAATGAAGGCCCTTATAACAATCACAGTGGATGTTATTGATGTTTTGATAGCATAGTTATTTTACTTGAAATTCTAAAAATATGTCATAGATTTTCTTACATAATAAATATAGTATTTTAAGAATCTTTTAAGAATCAACTCCACAAAATGACCATTTTTTTTCTTGCAAATATGATCAGGTAAAAATTCTGATAAGATCTGCCATGACAAAAGATATAAATACAACAACAACAATAACAACAACAACAACATAAATAAATAAATAAATAAAAAGCTGCTTTGAGGACATGACATGAAATTTAATGAAAATCAATTAAAAATTTAAAGCAGTAATAATAGGAATGTTTCACTTATAATTTGTGGACTGTGTGCATCAGAATCTCTTGGAGCAGTAGAAGAAAGAGTATGAGTCAAAATGTAAATTTCTAGGCTTCACTTTAGAACCATTGATCCAGGTTCTCTGAGTAGTAGACCCAAGAATCTGTATTTAAAAAGCCTTGGAGGTGATCCTTATGGTCTCTTATGTTTGAATGTCAATGTCAGCTTTGAGACTAATCCAGCAAAATTCTTTAAGTTTCTATATATTGCTCATATTTAGAAAATACAATGAGAATAAATTTGTTCCATAAATAAATTATTGACTATGTTGTAACGATTAATTGTAAAACTACATCTTTGAGTGTATTGAATTTAAAAAAATATTTTATGTTAAAATATTTCATTGTATTGGATTTAAAAAAACTATTTTATCTTTTAAAATTGGAGTTTGGTTCCTGTTTGAGCATTTATTCTTAAGAAAAAGGAGTGAGCATTTTTAGTTTACCTGTTATAAAGCATTTCTCATCTTGAAAAAAGTAGCTCCTTTATTGTTAGATAAACAGATTTAGAATAAAATTTCAGTTTTATAATAGTGATATATCAGGCATACTGGTATTTACTATGTAGCTCACTAAATACAGTTAAAAAAGAATGGTTCTGGAGGCAGACAAAGGATTCAGAATGCCTCTCAGAGTCTCAGTTTCTTCTCTTATTAAATACAACAATTAATACCAGCTTAAGGCATCTGTAAATGTTAACTGAAATGGAATACATAAAACTCCTAAACTAGTGTAAAGTATACAGTAGACATTCCATAGTGATAGCTATCTTTATCCTATTTTCCTTTGTGTTCAGTGGTGGCATCTTTGAAATAGCCTTATAGCCTTATCCACAGTGAGTAATTTTTTTTTTTTTTTTTTTTTTTGGTCTGTACAACACACACAGGTGGCCATTCTTGGATTTGTAGCTATAGTGACTGCCTGAGGATCCTGCTGATATGCACATCACTTACTTGGTTTGAAATATGCCATGGATATTTAATCAAACCTATATCCCTACCTCTAGGTTTCTGTCAGTCTTTCTCCTTCCCTGATTTTTCCATAGTCATATTACATTTCCCATTGTCATATCATCTAAACTTACACCTCAGAGCTGCCTTAACTTTGCTATCATTTTTTGGTAGGATTATTCACACTATTAAAAAATACATTTGTGTGATGTTATCTGATTCTATGTCTTCTTATTAAAACTTTAAAAAGTTATGCCCAGGATTTCAGTTTCGTAGACCTCTATCTTATTGCAAATATTATTTGATTGACTTGTGGTTGAATGTAGTAGAACTGCTCAGAAAAAAATTATGTGAGGTTAATAGTGTGCTGATATCTCAATACGATACAATAAAATCTCATTTATCAGAAGTCAATGTATATTTTATGTGTGTTATCTTAGGTCATAGATATGACTCAAGGGATTCTGCATCTGCTTTTTTTCTCACTGCCCTGTCCCTTCTAGGGCAGAGGCTCAGTCAGCAAAGGGTGCTCCAGTATTTTTAATAATGATCTTCAACATTAAGAAATAAAGCAGAAGATATTTTCAAGTTTATTTTTGATCAAGCAAAGACCATATAAAGCTAAAATAAACTATTTTGAATTAGCTATCACTTTCTTCTCAACAATTTTAATAATTTTTCATTGAATGTTTACATAATAGAAGATTCAGTTATGTAACAGTGCAAGTTAGTATTTATACCAATCTTTAGTATTTATTCATCATTACCAAACATCTACCATTCTGATAGATTTCAGGATTAATTAATGATAAATCATTTCTCAGATGAAAAAAAGAGATTTGAGGGTTTAACAAAAGCTGATGTGATTCTGACTCACCGTTTGTCCTAACAATTACAACATTTCTGAAATGTTCTAATGAAGTATGTGTCTGTACAAATTCCTTGGAGTAAATACATACAATTGTTATTTCTATTTTATTTGAACATACAAAGAGTTTTAATTGGAGTGATAATTCTCTGCTGCCTTAGTTTCCTTAGAAATGTAGCTTAGTTGTTACAATGTGTCTCATTGATAAAAGCCTCTTACACATTCATAAGGGGGGAAAAAATCCTGTTCTATTCTGTTTGAAAATATTGACAGATATTTTCTGATGTAAAGAAATGGACTTTTTGAGCCTAATTTTGTTGGATGAAATATAAGAATTTAAAAATGGAATCCAATTATCTCTAACTTGTACACTTTGTTGAAGAGCTATTAAATTGGAAACTTTTTGAGCTGTTTCAGAAGGCACACTTAAGCTTTCTGTTGACAGTAAATGCAAAATGCAAATAATTTAAAAGAAGATCTTGACAGATGATTCGTGTCTCCTTCACAATGGAGATCTTACATGCGCACAAAACTATTCTCAGTTCCTGACCTGGCCGTTTATAGTATCCTTCAGCCTATGAACTTGCTTTCTGTTTATGGCCAAATGTAATTCTATTAACACAAAATTCTGTCACTAGGTGGCTCCATATCGCTTTTTAAAAGTAGTCTTCTCTGACATTATCTCTGTTTTTAGAGCATTTCTTTTTTCTTATTAAATTTCAGATTTTTTTGGCCATTGTTTCACAATCTGTGTAGCTTAGTTGCAAACCATTAGCTGCATGGAATTAGAGTCTACTTCCAACGTGCTGCCAACTCCTCTGTCTAGTCAACACATGAAGAAATGTGACAGATGACAGTGCTGCAGGACTATGGTTATTGGCTGGATGCCATTGTTCAGTGTCTGGATCTTTAGTAAAATTATGTCCAACCTTATTTTGTCTCACTTCAAAGCTCCATTTCAGTACCAAGTCATATTCCCTGTAGTGGGAGTAATCCCAAGAAAGGCACATGGATATTTATTTATTTATTTATTTTTTGAGACAGAGTCTTGCTCCGTCACCCAGGCTAGAGTGCAGTGGCACGATCTCGGCTCACTGCAACCTCTGCCTCTCGAGCTCAAGAGATTATTCTACCTCATCCTCTCGAGTAGCTGGGATTATAGTCACCTGCCACCACGTGTGACTAATTTTTGTAATCTTAGTAGAGACAGTTTCAGCATGTTGGCCAGGCTGGTCTTGAACTCTGGACTTCAGGCGATCCACCCACCTCCGCTTCCTAAAGTGCTAGGATTACAGGAGTGAGTCACCGCGAACGGCCTGGATTTTTTTTTTTTTTTTTTAAATGTCTCTGTGATATTCCTGACCTGAGAGGAATATTGTGGCTTAGTGCCCTGGATTCGGAGTTGGAACACTTGGGATCTAGTTTGGTCTTTTGAAGGTAGTTAACTATCCTGAATTTCAGTTTCCTCATCTATAAAGTGAAGGGATAGATTAGATGATGTTTGTAAGCTCTTCTAGTTTTAATATTTTAAAATGCATGATATTCCCAAGGAGATTTCTTAAGCAGAGTTGTCCCTGTATATAGATATTACTTACTCTTAGCTTGTAAGCTACTGAGGGAAAGGAAATATGATTTCTTTAGCCTCAGTGCCTGTAACAGTGCCTGACATACAGTAAAGACTCAACATACATATTTAAATGAATAAATACGCTGCATTGTAGTACTCCATGATGGAGGTAACAGGGAAGTATTAGTTCTCTAAATTCCTACTCATCTTATTCTCCCTTTGACTGGACATCCAGTTTCTATACTTAGAATTACTGCTGCCCATTAATGAAGCAATGTCACTTTGGAATGCATTCTTTCTTTTTAGGAAGAAAGTGAAACTTCTAACTTAGGCTTTCTTTATTAACATTGTTTATTATTTTAATGGGATAGTTGTCATCTTAGATGCTCTAGGAGGCAAAGCACATCTGCATAGATTTGAAGCTTTAGAGCATAGCAGTGACAAGCTCTGTATAGGTGACACTGGTTAATTTGGCTGGCTCTGAAGCTGCTGGGTCCAGAATGGAGGGAAGGGTCTAAGAAACAACATCCTTAGTAAAATTGGCTTGTTGAGAGAGGGAGTTAAAAACTGGTAGAGAAGTGAAGGGAAGGTTTAGTAAATTTTAATAGTATGGTCAATAGAGCATAGATAAAGGCAAAATATTTAGCATGTAAAGGAAAAAAGTTATTAAAATACCATTTTTGTGGGGAGTGCTAGAATCTTGAGAGCAGGCATTTAGGGAAACATTGATTAAAATATCTAACTCTGAAACTATTGAAGAAGACTTCTTGATAACAGCAAAAGCATAAGTAAGAATCTTCAAACTCATAGTATAGAAAGAGAACAATGTAGCATTCTCAATGTAGTTATCTTAAACAAATATATATAGCAAATTAAAATGCTACGTAATGTGGTTTGTTATACATTTTTCAAGCATGATCATCTCTCAGCTTCTAATAATCTGGATATAGAAGTATTTATGTGACTTTGCAACATTTTACTTGATATTCTTTTGAGCTCCTCTTTGTTCTACTGTGCTATAGAGAATTGAAATGGCATTATTCTGGTTGATTTTTGTCCAGAAAAAGAAAAAAATTTAACTGGGCTTGATCAACCATTTCACAAATGCTTCAAAGTCCATATCATTTACTGGAAAATACTATTTAATATCTCTGTTGACTGAAGCAGGGATAGATTCACCACTGAATTATGCTTCTTGGCATGTAAGTCATAATGGAAGTATAATACAAGGAAACAATTTTTAATATTATTGCTATTTTTGTAATTGGAAAGACATCCAAACATTGACAGATTTTAGGAATTTTTCTTAGATGTCCTTAATAGAAAGCATTTGGGAAATGTTAATCCCATATCAAGCATGTGTCTTCTTTTGATGCAATGATATTTGTGTTTGGCTCATGGAATTTTTATATGTGCTATGACTGAAGTGCTTCGTTATGATTGGAAAGAGTAGAACAGAAGACATTTCCCCTCCTTTAATTGTGAGGAACAAAAGTTATTACCTTCTTTGTAAAATTGAGATGTCAATCTGCAGCAAAATGCAAAAAGTATGTGTTCTATAATGTTAACATAAAATACAGAGTATAACCTTCTATGATATATACAAATATATAGAAGTTGAGTATGTCACAATGATAGGAATTAGGTGATATAGACAAACACAATCTTGATTTTGTTTATTTGTTTTGCACTATGAATGGTTTTCTAATTAGATTTCTGTTTCAATATAATCTTGATGCTAATAATTTAAACTCAGACTCTAGTCTTAAAGGCAGGAAGTTTCATTGGAGCATAACACATTATCACATTAGTTGATGAACACACTGTTATTCTCATACCATAGCCTTTAAAGATAACTCAAGATTTCTCTAATTTTATTTCTTCTTCAAGGGAAAGAAACTTGTATATGGCACAATGGAAACAATGAAGTTGAAGGGTACAGCTTAATGAATGATGAAAATGAGATAGATGTTCAGGGAACAGGAGAGGGCTAAGTTCTGTCTTCAATGAACCTTTGCATTGCTTTATTTGGGAGCATTCTATCTTATGCCCTGCTTTCAAACAATGAGTTTCGAACAATATTCAAGTTGAAGAGAACTTAGCTTTTGGAACTTAGCTTTCTGATCTGGATAGGTTCATGGGAAAGAAGGCAGTAAGCCATATGTGCCTGCCTGTATTGCAGGGTGGGCAACTAGCAAAGGGCCAGGATAAATGAGTCTCTGTTTTTTTTCTTTCTTTTTTTTTTTTTTAATATATATGATTCAATCTAGTTCCTGTGGACAGGGAATCTTATGAGGATCTCTATCTCTTTCTCTGACACACACACACACACACACAGCTGGAGTAGCAGTGGCTAAGTTACCTACTCAAGTATTTGGGGATTTTGGATCTGGGACATCTTTTATAATTACCAGACAATACTCTCCTACTGAAATGAAAGCTACTTTTGCATATGTAAGTGGATATTTTTGATCCCCCTTACACATTACAGAACTCCCTTTAATAGTGATACTTTTGACTGTAGAAAAAGTTATCACGTATATTTACTGTAATTATATAAAAAGGACATATGTTTTGCTATGTAACATCTTTCTGTGAAAAGTTAAGGCTATGTGATTTTTATCCTGAGAAAGTTATTAGAAAAGCAGCATAATGTGGAAGAAAAGGCAATGGAACAGGAGACAGGAAAGGCTGATTCTTGTCTAATCATTGTTATGACCAGCATGGCCACTTTCACTTTAATCACTGAGGTTCTCTCATAGACTAGTTGATCTCCAGGGAGGGTGATCCTACAGGCTCCTTTGCTGGAGACAGTCCCGGTTTACATTTGTTATCCCAATGTAATTATTAATAGCGCCCTTTTCATTCTCAAAAGTGTCCTGGTTTGGATGATAAATTATACAGTTACTTTATCTCTAAAGGTCCTTTCAACTTGAGTATTCTTTGATGTTGCCTAGAGATGAGATGTGGGATCAATTGTCTGAAAGCTAGTCATTGAAATTCTAGTCCTTTATTTTGAGCAGTGGTGAGAGATGAAGGTATTGAGTTTGATATGTCCCAGATCATGAAGGTCTGATATTCAAAGACTTAATTTTATCCTGAAGCCTACGGGGAAAATTCTAATCAGAGAAGAAACTGAGGCATCACTTTGGCTTATGGTAGAAAACGGATTTTAAGAGACTTTTGCTAGAGACAGAAAATCCAAGAGTTTATTACAATAATTCAGTTAATAAATAATAATAATCTTAACCAAGAAGTGGCAGTGGAAAAGGAGAAAGAAATATTAATTATCAAAATATTCTGGGGTAACCTTTATAAGATATAGTGACTGAATGTGGGGATTAAGGAAGAGGCTAGAGCCTCGGATGGCATTCTCTTAGCCTACCATAAATTTATTAAATAACTGGATAGATAGTGATACCATTCATGAAAAGTAAGACTGCAGATTAGGGCTTCTGTGTCAAAGATGTGATGGGCTCATGGCTAGACTTGTGTAGTTTATTATGTTGGTGCTACAGACAAATAGAAATGCTCAGTAGACATTTAGATATAGGGTAAGAACCTTAAAATATTTGGTTTTGTTCTGCTAAGGTAGATTTGGGAGGGATCAGCACATTCAAAATTTCTGGAAAGGTTCAGAATCATGAGAGTCCCTAACACTGAAGAGAAGAGCAAATAAAGAGAAACACTAGAAAGGGAGAGTGTAAGGGGCTACTAGAGAAGTAGAATGACATCCAGGAGAGTGATGTCACATAACCTTCGGAGTTAAAGATTCCAGTTTTAGAGCAAACACGCTATGCTTCAAATCAGTGATACTCAAACTTCTAAGTCTCAGAACTTCTTTATATATTTAAAAAATTTTGATTAATCCAAAGAATTTTTGCTTACATAGAGTATAGCTATTAATATTTATTATATTAGAAATAAAATTGAGAAGATTTACAATTCTATTAGTTCATCTAACTAAAATGTTTATACATTCACTGGATATTACTAAAAGAAAATACTTTTGTCAAATGATGATTTAAAAACATTTAGTGAGATGGGTGACATTGTTTTATGAAAATCTCTTGAGTGTGTAGATTAATAGAAGTTAGCTGGACTGTCATATATACTTTTGCATTTAACCTGGTGTAGTATATTGTTTGGGTTAAGGTATTTTTGGACATACATATGTATTCAGTTTGGAAAGAGAGGAGTATTTTCATAGCCTTTCATGATAATTATGGATATTCTCTTTAATGACAGTTTCTTAAAGATTAGTTACAATGTGGAATTCAAACCATATTAATTAACTTTTCACACTTTGTTACATTCAAATTCCTCAGTATATTTAAACTTTAGGTGAATCTTTAACTCATGCATAATTTTGTGTTCTCTCTCATTGGTCATTTGGAAAATAGTGGCTCACTTAGTTATAAAGATCTTCCAAATGTTGAAACATTTCATTATATAATATAAAAAATTGTATTCATCAATATAACTGTTATTTGTATTAGAAAAGTGAACATGGAAGCTGTCAAAGTACAGTGGCAGACACTAGTTTCCCAATATTTAATTTTCTCTTGAAAGCCCAATTTTGATCATCGTCAACACATACTATCAGTTGTTTGTATTGAAGGGATAGGTTTACTACATTTATTTTTAGCAAAATGTCTGCCAAATACCCAAGTCTCAATAACCATGGTTTAACTGTCAGTGTTCTTTCCATGGTTTAACTGTCAGTGTTCTTTCAAGTAAAAATTATGTTCCATGAAAAAAGCAGCTAATTCAGAAACTTACAACTCAATTGCATAAGCACTTTCCTTTGGTATTCAACTGATTTGCTTAATACATACTTCTCATTTTGTCACATGGAATATTACAAACACATTGTATTTAAGGGTTGAGATTTAATAAAACTAATAATTCTCATTACTTAATCAAAGATGTTATTTAGTGATAATGGCTTTTTTTTTTTTGTTGTTAAACTGTGAGCATGTTATAGTGAGGAATTATGGAACAGTTTGGGGCCTCTGCCTTGATTCATGATAAGGTACCAGAAGTTTTACTACCATTGATTTTGCACAATCAATACAAATGTCAAAAAAGCAAGAAGGACCAGTAATGACTTTGTATTGGTGTGAAAATAGTTTTGATTTTTCAGACCCCCAGAATGGGTTTTAAGGTCCCCTGGGGTACATAGATCACACTTCGAGAATTGCGTCTTTAAGTTTGAGAAGCCTGCCTCATCAAATGTGTCAGAAAAGTTAGGAGGAAAAAACTCCAAAATCTAAAACCTCAAACAACTAAAAGTACTCCATTGGATTTTTCAGCAAGGAGGATGCTGGGGATATTATTGAGACAAGTTTCAGTGTTCATGTTTTTCAACCTAACGTATCTTAAACTTTAGTAATATTTACTTGTGTGAAGTGATGTAAAGAAAAAAATATACTCTTCTACACCTCAATAGATGTATTTTGCTCCCCCAAATGGAAATGCTTAAATGTATGAAGGCATTAATTATGGTTGTTACTGACCTGGAAAAGCATATCAAATTTATCTGACTAGGAACTAAATGTATTTTCCCTCTTTAAATTATGGATGTAGCAAGTAAAACAATTTCACATGCCATGTATAACAACTCAAGGGAAAACAAATTCCAAGTATGTGATAGTCAGAAACCTCATATCCTCTGGTTACAATGTACAGAAGTCAAATGCAATGGTTGAATATCTTAAAAACTTGCTTTAAAATGACTTGAGTAAAAGGTATGGGGTCATATGATATATCGTAGGAGGTATGGGACTCACCATCTGAGTGATATGCATAGGAAAGGCAGACAATGTGCAAAGAAAGTAGTATTTAGTGAGCATCTTCTCTAGGTCTTTTTGTGAATCAGAAATACTGTCTGTCTGTTCTTATGTAAGTCTTTAAAGCCCAGTACTATTAGCCCTTCCTTAAAGACCATTAACCATATCTAAAACCATTAACCTATCTAAAACCCTATCTAAAAGTGGTTTGCATCTAGATTAAAGAACTTACAAAGATAATGGGATTTTTATTTTCTTGATTAATTTTATTAGATTAAAATCAATTTCTTTATGAAGTATGAATTTCTTTTTCATTCAAAATATTTGTTAAGCTTTGGCTTCTACATGCAGGATAGTGTTCTATAGTACCAGACTACATAGTTTCAATTTATAAAGCACTTTTGCAAATGCAACTCTAAAGAAACTGAGGCTGATGGGTCAGGTAATCTTTTCATCATTTCACGGTACTGTGTGACTTGAGCAGCTCTTGAAGCTAGGGAACACACACTGTTACGGGAAAATAAGTAAGAGACATACTTTGCTGTTCTCAGGTCATAATTACTAGTATTTTCATAATTACTGGTACTAGCAACAGTAAATTCTAGAATATTCCACCTAATCAGTAATAGATATATTTAAATATGTATATCAGCATTTATATTGTCATCTAGTGCCTATTTTGTTTTACTACTAATTCTGGTTTAGTTTCAGACCAGATGTGGTTTCATTACTGAACATTTTTCACCAATATTGAACAAATGCTCTCAACATTACCTGACATCAACATTTAATAATTCTTGGTAGCATTAACCCTCCATTAACTTTTATTGTATCTAAAATAATAATTTGCCTCTATGGTATCCAACAACTAAGTTGTCATCCAGGTATTTAGATGAAACGCTTTGCTTTTAGATTCACTCCCATCTTTTTTCACTGAACGATTCTGTGCTGCCTTGAAATCTACTATATATGTATTCTAAAATTACTTTCCTCCACGGAATATCATGGCATTGATTTCTTTTTGAGAACTTCATTTTCAACTTTTCCAATCAGGCCAATATGATTTTGAAACATGTCTGTATTTATCTTTCACAATTTCCAGTTATTTACCTCTTAGCTATATCTTCTTTCATGTTTTATGTTTCAGTTAGCCCATAATCATCTTACTCTTATGCAGTTAGTATTCCTATGACTAAATTAGTGTCTTCACACTGATACCACAGCATACATTACAATTATGCAGCATTTTTATGTGCAGAAGAGTAAAGTACATAGAAAAAGTGACTGGCATTTCAGGAGTTTGGGAAGGATGAAATAAGGAACAGAGACAGAAAAGATGAAACTGGTACAAAGATGGGAAATTCACTTAATTTGATGAAACTTATGTGATTCTAAATTTAGTTTAATTAGTCCCAAGGAATATTTTAACTCTATGCTTTCCTATCTTTCCCATTTGCCTATGAAGCATTACCAGGCAATCAGTTACAGCACATTTGGATCCTTAATAAGCAGAACACATAAATTTAAATTGCATGTTTTGATTATTTTATTCTTTCACTGAAAAATGAACATCCATGTATATATGCACCCAATAATTTCTTCCCAAAATATTTATCTGCCTTTTCTGGAGTATAAGGGAATAAAAAATGAAATGCAATGGAGAGGAGATAGTAAAATATTAGCTACATATAAATACAACTGAAAAATATTTGAGAAATCAATGTAGTTTATAAGTTGTATATGTTCTTGAGGTGGGTTTGCTTCATTAAGAATGGAAAAAAAATACATATGCATTCAGCATTGCTCAGACCCTAATTAAAATCTTCTGGGGAATTTAAGTGTGGGCTCCACAACATTCAAATATGGAAACTGTGAGACCTTATAAGCAGTCAGTAAAAGTAACTGCAGGAAACATTTTCTAGAGTAAAAGATTGCTTGATGTTGAAATAATTGCTATTAAAGACAAAGATTATTATAGCTAGTTTCCTATTTTGAACTAATCAGTAACGGTGGTGCGTAGAAATAAAAATTTAAAATAAAACATTGTTTAACTTTTACATTATGGCTGTAATAGTAGATACATGAAAATGAAACTATGGCCACATGCAGTATCCATTTGTTACAAGAGAAGGAAATTGCTTTGTGTGAGGTTACTTTTGAAAACTCCTGTTAGTCATGAACTGTCAATTAAACTAAAGACTGATGTTTTTCCAAGTGGAGAGACCATTATTTGTAAAGCTTTAAGACACAAAGCTAAATGCAAACCAGTCGCCATACGTTTTCAGCTTTATTTAAACTTTGGTATACCATTATTGTAAAGTTTTAAGACACATAGCTAAATGCAAACCAGTCACCATACATTTTCAGCTTTATTTAAACTTTGGTGTACATTGACAGTTGCTTTGATCATAATTCAATTTGAGAGTCAAGATGATGATCAGAATATGTTTGAGGTAAATATTGTTAAATATTTTATTTAAAAAGAACAATGTTTTCAATAAGAAGCCTGGGGGTGAAAGGGACTATATTTTTTTGCTTTTGTATACTTTCATGGATAATTATAGACTTTGGGTTAATGGCACCAGAAAAGAATCTGTCATAAGTTAGCACTTCCTCATTTTCTCTCCAATGTGCCTATGAAATCTTAAAAGTGTAAGAGTTCTGTAACATTAGTCAGACAACTAAGTGTTGAGAAGAGTGTTATTTAAGTAACAAACATCATTTACTGAACATATTATGTGCTATTCGTGTTATATGCACAGTATAATATTGCTTGCCTCAAAAATTATGCAAGGTCAGTATTTTTATTTAAGTTTTACATATAAGAAAATTGAGACCCATAGAGTTTCACTGAATTGTCCAAGTTAATACTAGTAGTACCAGAAAAAACTGAGACTCACATTCAGTCCCATTTGAAGTTAGTTTCCTTTTCCCTCAAAACCTCATACTGCCTTTTTAGGTTTGCCCTGTAATCTGAAACCACTAATATTTACCATTAAGTCTGTTAAACTGTATTAGCTGTATTCACAATTCGTTAAGATGTCCATTCCTTAGCATTTAATCAATCACAAAAGGTGTTTTTGATACTGAATGAGAAAGTAAACAGGATGATTACTTAGTCAAGCAGTTATTGCCCAGAAACAATGAAAAGCAAATGGAGTGTAAAGTTCTTAAGGATTAATGATGTCCTGCCTAACATAAATTAAATAATCACTTGAAGTTTGTGAATCTATGTTTAGGTCTCTCTGTGTGTAAGTAAAATTTCAAAGACCTTGTTCTATTGCCTTACTGGAAGGACTATGAGCTTTGGTGTGGGTTGAAATTACATTATACCTCCTAAGTAAAATTAATTATGCAAAATTACTTGGAATTACTGGATAAATTTCCATAAATCACATGGTAGCGGGAGTCTGGTGGGACAGCTAGATGGTGGGAAGAAACTATATATACTGCAGAGCTTAGAATAGCAAGGTATGTATAAATTTCTATTTTCCCATTTATGAGACTTTTTCTTCCTTAATCATTGTGTAACTTTCATCAGTGGTGAGGTAGAGAGTTATTGACTGCGTTGGTGTGCCACAACTTAAAAAAAGTCTTTTGAATAAATTATCTTGGCCAATGTACAAAAGATGATTCCTGAAGTAGAGATACAATATCTTATAAGGCTGATCAGAATTTGTGCTATAGAACTGTGTGTCACACACAGGAAGACCTTCTTTCTGTCCTTTCTAAAGCCCTATTTTGTGATGAAAAGCACAATGTATTTGAAAAGTGAATGAAAATTTTAATTTTTCTTGATTTCAAGGTTTATTTTATTCAGTTTTGTCTTGCAGAGTTAGAGGGCGATTTGCCTGCTGTTATGGGGCCTCATTTTCAACAGAGAAGTGAAGAGAACCACATACATTACATCATAATGAACCACAGGTTCAGTGATGTTTCTAAAGATGAGATATTAGCATTAGCATGATGACAACAAAATTCCTCAACAGAGATATTATAATTGAGACAAATTAGAGAGTAGCACTTCAAGGTATAATGTGACAGGTGGTGGGCTTTTAGAAATAATAAAACATTTTAATATGCAATGTCTGCGAAATGGAGACATTACCCTCCTACTCTCTGGCTTGAAATGATGATATTATTAACTTCCTCAGTTATTTGTTTCCACACTCCACATATAATCAGTGACCACATTTTGCTGATCCTTCATAATATTTTCTTCCTTTTAATTCTCACCATATATTAATTTCCTATTTTTGCTGTAACAAACTGTCCCAAATCTGGTGGTTGAAAACAACAAAAATCTATTGTATTATAGTTATAAGTGTTAGACATTGGAATGGGTCTCACTAGCTAAAATGGAACTGTCAGTAGGCCACTTTCCTTCCGGAAGCTCTAGGGGAGTCAGTTTTTTCATGTTTTCCAGCTTCTGCAGGCTGATTAGATTCCTTGGCTCATGGCTCATTCCTCTCGTTTACAGCCAAGAGCTGGAATAATCAAATCTGTCTGTTTACCCTAACACAATACTTTCTTTCACTTTTATAAGGGTCCCTGTGAATCTACCCAAATAATCCAGAATCATCGCCTTATCTCAAGGTCCTTAATTCCTCACTTCAGCAAGTTACTTTTGCCTTGTAAGATAACATATTCATAGGACATGGACATTACTGAGGGGCCATTAGTCTGCCTATCACAGTCATCTGACCTCCAAAGGGCCACATTTGTACCACTTGGAAAATACAGTTGCTCCATTCCAGTATCTCTAAAAGTCTCAATCCATTATAGCATCAATTCAAATTTAAAGGTTTTTCTCTTCCATATTCCACACTGACTTCATCATCAGTCCTTAACATTCATATTTCTATTAGCAGCCTGTTTAAGAAAACCCAGGCTTTTAAAAATCATGCTTCTTCAAACTTTTTCCAGCCTCTTCCAACTGACCAATTGCAAAGGTATTTCCATATTTTTGGGTATTAACATGTGTATTGGTTTCCTATAGTTGGCATAGCAAATTAGCACATGTTAGATAGATTAAAACAATATATCTTTATTATCTTACAGTCATCACTACCATTTTATATAAGAATCTTACTACTTTAGACTACTGAAGAAATGTTCTTCTAATTGTTTTTCTTGCATCTGCATATTAGTAAACACATTCATTACCACCATCAACAAAAGCAACAGCAGTTGCTTAAAACTGTTAATAACTGTTTTAAGTGCGTATAAGGTGTCAGAGACTTTTCTAAGTGTTTTGTAAAGATTATCCAATTTGTTCCATACAATGGCCTTATATGGTAGATAATACTCATAAGGGAGGCAGGCAGGGAAGTGCTGGGTAGAGAAGGGCGGATCCCTGGCTAAAGCTCCACCCCTGGGCCTGTGCCCACTGACCTAGGTGAGGACAGTCATTTCTGTTTTCATGCCCAAATGTTGTATTTCCCAAGACCATCCTGAGCCATGATGCCCTCATCCTGTTCCTTTAAAAACCGTGAGACCCTAGCGGGTATGCACACAAGTGGCTAGATGTCAAGAGGAACACACTGGCGGAAGAGCACACTGACAGCAAAAGCAGACGCCAGCCGGCCAGCCGGCCATCAACTGGCGGAACCACGCGGAGTTTGGCCAGGGCATTTGGAAGAGAGTCTGGCAGCTGCGCGGCCAGACTCCAGGCGAAAACCATCTTCCCACTCTATCTCCCTTCTGGCTCCCCATCTGCTGAGAGCTACTTTACTTACATTCAGTAAAACCTTGCACTCATTCTCCAAGCCCATGTGATCCGATTCTCCTATTACACCAAAGCAAGAAACCCCGGGATACAGAAAGCCGTCTGTCCTTGCAATATGGCGGGGGTCTAATTGAGCTAAGAAGAGCTGCCCACAGATGGCTAAACTGAAAGAGCACCCGGTAGCACACGCCCCCTGGAGCTTCAGCTGTTAACACCCCTAGACGTTGCTGTGGGGTCAGAGTCCCACAAGCTGCCTGTCTTCATGCTCCCCCTAGAGGTTTGAGCAGCGCGGCGCCGAAGAAGCGAGCCATACCGCCCTCACTCACCCTGCGAGGGGGACAAGGGAACTTTTCCTGTTTCTACTGGGACCTCGTCCAGGATCCTGGAAGGCGAGTGTGAATGCGAAACTGTCAGGTCTGCCTCTCTTCCAAAACCCTGCCACTTCTCTCCCTTTCCTGCGTGTAAGAGGCTCTGTTTCCCTTCATGGAGTCTTAACTCTGCCCTAACCCTGGCTTGGTTAAAAACCCCAGACTTCATCTCTTTTCTGTCTCTGAGGGTTTGACATAGCTCTTATCTCTTACTTTATAATGTTGAGTTTTGCTACGGGCTGCCGCACTCTTACTAAGTAAAACGAGCATTTGGCTCAGCTGCCAAAGGTGCGGATCAGACCAACTGTTTTCCTAGAGGTGCCTTCTATGCCTCCGCCTGGACAGCAGCAGGCACACACCGCTCAGGGCACCCCTCCTTATCCTTTCCCCTCCCAGCTTAGGTGCCTGGGTGTGCCGCAGCAGGCAAAGGCCCAGACCAACAGCCACGATGGGGCGGGGAGAGCAATGCTGAGGCTGCAGCCGCCTCTGCTGCCTAGAACGAGGGGGCGGGAGAAAACCCCGCCATAGCTGCAGGCCCCGCAGGGCCAATGGATGCGCGCTTCTCGCCTGCCTTGCCAATGGAATGTTTCTCCCCTGGCTAAGGAATTTCTGAACCAGGGGAAAGGTATAAGGATTGGAGGGACCCACTTGCACTGAGTAAGGGGTTCTTCCCCCAGGATCTCACCTTTTTGCCCCTTAAACTGGTTTCTCGTTTTCTTTTCATAGTGATAGGGCTCCCCCAACTCCCAGCGCTCTGTTTCAGATGGGAAAGTTAGCGGAGGAACAAGCCCTGCTGGCTGATAACTGCAAATTCGCAGGGCTTATTTGAGACACTTTCGACGGATATAAACAGCCTCTAAAATACGTTTTCAGTCCCAAACTCAATTCTAAGCTTCAGACTGAGGCCTAAAAAGAAAAACAAGGTCTGAGGGATCCAAAACCAGGCAACAGCCACAATGTAAATGGGCAGGACCAATTCCTGCTGACAAAACCCCCCACCCCACAGGAGGCCATGTTCTATGGCATAAACAGAGCCAGGGAACTCAAAGGTTTCAAACAGCAGGGAGAAAGGGAAGCACAGGTGAGGGCGGTTAATTCCTGTTCTCCAGATTTTCCCTGCTTCGTGGGTACATACAGCATCAGTACTGATGGTCGACACCTGCTAAGGTTGCTGGGCCTCAAGAGTTGAGAGGAATGGGAAGAGAGGACGCTCACTTTCTCTCTCCATCACACCCTGAGTATTCACTGAAAGAAGGGAAGGAATGAGGGGTGCCTCTATTCCTTGTCGTTCAGAATGGGCAGAGAGATTTCTTCACCATCTCCAGCTTATACACCTCTGGAGTGTTTCCTGAACCAACGGGACTGCTTTGACCCTCAGAATCTGGAGGAAAAACACCTCATAGCCTTCTGCACAAAGGTTTGGCCAAATTATGATCTACAGCAAGGCTTGGCTTGGCCTCAGGAAGGAACTATTCATTTTGACACCATCCAGCAGTTGAAACTTTTCTGTAGACATGAGGGCAGATGGTCTGAGGCCTCATATGTGCAGGCTTTCTATATATTGCCAGGCAATCTAAATCTCTGCCGACAATGTAAGATTGATACAGTCCTCCTGTTTGCCATCTCAGGGAAGGCTGCAAGGGGCAAACCCAGGGAATTAAAGGTGAGAATCCCAGAGGCATCCCCAGCAGAGAAGTGGGCTCCCTCAAGCCCTGCTCCTCCGGCCCCACCCCCATCTCCCTATCCAGCTTCAGCCTCTCACTTGTCCCCTCCTAGAAATCCTCACCCTAAACAAGCCCGAGTCTCACTCTTGCCCCTTCAACAAATGCCCAGTTAATTTGAACCCAGTAAGGTCAGTGTCCCCTTCTCCCTACAGGACTTAAAGCAAATTAAGGGGGATCTTAGCAAGTTTTCAGATGACTCTGACAGATATATAGAGGCTTTCCAGAATTTCACCCAAATATTTGAACTCTCCTTGAAAGACATTATGTTAGTTTTGAATCAGACCCTGATGGACACTGAGAAGTGGGTTGCTATGCAAGCAGCAGAGAGATTTGCGGATGAACTTTGCCTCACAAATAGTGTCAGGGAATGGGATGAACATTATTCAACTGGAAGAGAAGCAGTACCCATAAAAGATCCTAAATGAGGTCCCAGTGACGAGACGGAAGACTGGAAAAGGAGTCACTTTCAGGTGTACCTAATGGAGGACTTACATAGGACTAAGTCCAAGCCTCTCAATTATCCTAAGTTGTCTTGGTAAAGCAAACCTCTGTATCTCATGATTCAGTCGAGGGACAGCTAATCCTAAAGGATAAGTTTATTACTCAGGCAGCCCCTGATATCAAGAGGAAGTTGCAGAAACAGGCCCTGGGATCAGATAGTACATTAGAGGGCCTCCTGAAAATAGCTACCTTGGTCTTTTACAAGAGAGAAAGGGAGATACAAGAAAGATGCAGAAGCTTTAATGGCCACCAGGCAAGCCCACAAACCCCAGAATTCCCAGGCTACACATGTTAACTGCTAAAGATATGACAAGAACAGTTCTCACTGTCTTCTAAAGTTTGACCAGTCCCATACAAGTTTTAATTTCTTTCACCAGGGTGAAACAGCTCAGGGTACAATGTTATTGTTAGTATATTTCACTTCTTATCTCTGTAATCTTTGGCACTAGATTATTTCCTTGCATAATACACATGTTTAGCCCATGCACACTTAGCTTTACAAAACTTGTTTTTTTTCTCTCACACCTAAAAGCTATCAAACTCCAAATAGGCACTCGCAGCCTCAGACAATGGTTTCTCTGTGCTAGAAACCCTTAGATAGATCTCTGGGAGGGATCTGACTGCTGTTTTTCCCAAAACAATGCCACCTGTCAGCGGGAAATAGCTTAAGACAGGTCATCGTCCATATCCTAATAGCAGTTAGTTATATCTCTTCAGAGGGGGGAAATGATATGAAAGGGGGGTAGGGAAGTGCTGGGTAGAGAAGGGTGGGTCCCTGGCTAAAGCTCCACCTCTGTGCCTGTGCCCATGCACCTAGGTGAGGACAGTCATTTCTGTTTTCGTGCCCAAATGTTGCATTTCCTAAGACCACCCTGGCCCACCACACCCCCATCCTGTGACTATAAAAACCCCGAGACATTAGCGGGCATGCCCATGAGTGACTGGACATCAAAAGGAACACACCAGCACAAAAGCACACTGACAGGCACCAGCAAATGCCAGCAGGCCGGCAGCCATTGACTGGCAGAATGGCACAAAGTTTGGTCCGGGAGGTTGGAGGAGAGCCCAGCTGCTGAGCAGCCTGACTCCAGGGGAAAACCATCTTCCCATTCCATCTCCCTTCTGAATCCCGCATCTGCTGAGAGCTACTCCACTCAATAAAGCCTTGCACTCATTCTCCAAGCCCACCTGTGATCCCTTTCTTCTAGTACACCAAGGCAAGAAACCCCTCTCTGTCCTTGCGATAAGGCAGGGGGTTTAATCGAGCTAACACAAACTATCTATGGATGGCTACAGTGAAGGAGCACCCTGTAGCACATGCCCACTGGGACTTCAGCTGCAAACATTCAGTCCTAAATGCTGTTGTGGGGTGGGAGCCCCACAACCTGCCTGTCTGTTGCTCCTGCTAGAGGTTTGAGCAGCGGGGCAGGAAGAAGGGAGCCACACCTTCATTGCATGCCCTGCCAAAGGGACAAGGGAACTTTTCCTGTTTCAATATTCCTATGCCACTTTTTAGTTGAAGGAATTGAGGCAAAGAGAAGTGAGGTAACTTGTCCAAGACATCTATTTGGTAGGTAGATAAACATCTAGTTTCCTTAAAAAAAAAAAAAAAATTGTTTTGCTAAAACATAGCTTTCAACTGTCAACTCAAACATTATTGTTCTCCTTCAAATGGTATTCAAATTATGCCATAATATTAACCAAATATTTGTCAGTGTACTCAACACTAGTCATGTATAATATGTATAATTCCTGTTCTTTAAATATCCTTGATACTTTTCCATTTTTGTATTTTTGTGTATTGTATTTCTTAGTTTGAAAGATATTCCTTCAATTTTTTCTGTCCTTCGGTTTCCATTTTAAACCACATCTCCTCCATGACCTGTTATAATGATATAATTTTTAAGTCTCATAATGATCACTACCTGTGCCACTTACTTGATCAACAACCATGCCTACTTTGGGACAATTTTTGGGTATGGCATAGAAGGTTCATTTCTCTTTTATATTGCTATATAAATGTTATGTATCTGTTATTTTTCTAAGTATATTACAAATGTATTGAGGATTAACAGAGTGTTCGGCTTAAAAATTAAATAACCATTTGTGTATGTGTGTGTGTGTGTCTAAGTGTGCCTGTAAAAAAAATCAAATATCTTGTTGTAGGATAAGAAGCAAAGAATATGAGATTAAAGTTCCCTAGTACTAAGTAATTAGTTTATTTATTTAGGTTTTTTATAGATGCCATATATTGAATTGTTAGAAGGATGTTATGAATTGAAGTTGGCAGTTGTCATCCATAGCATTATTTTCGCCATCACAGAATGGTCCTGATTGTTTCTTTAATAACAGCACACATTTTCGTCAAGTGCATAGGGTATCAACAGAAAGATAAAATAATTTTTTTGGCAATAGATAAAATCATTTAAATTAATCTTCCACATAATAAGATATAAAATTTAATTCAGTGCCCTTTAGAGCATTGATTCTCTAATCATGGCCATGACCTTTTATTAAAGGTTTTCTGCATTCACCAATAGCTGACATAATTCCATCAATGTCTAAAGGTGATTTAAGAAAGAAATTAAATTACATATGCAAAGTCAGTAAGCTGATAAATGTTAGCTTCCAAAGTAAGGGCTTGAACTTTTGTTCTTTATCTCTATATAAAAGACCAAACATCTCAAAGTAAATCTCAATTGTAGAAATATGTATTGGGTACTCAATATATGGAAAACACTTATGTGCTAAAAGATACAAATATGTATAAATAAGATCTTTTCTAATAACTCACATTTTATTGTAGACATAAATGTTTATGAAACTACTTAAAACCTATTACAGTGTTTTAAACACTGTGGTACAAATATAAGTAAAATATTTTGAATGTCCCAGTATGAAAGTAGAAGGGGATGAACATGGGGTCATTAAAAAATTATTTAATAAAGAATGATTTATGAAGATGTGGGAAGGATGTAGAGGAAGGAAACAGAGGTGTCAAACTATTACCACCTTTGGCTTAAAGAGACAAAAGAAGGAGATTGTCACTGGAACTCAGAGAGACAGAGATAGAGGGCAATTATTAGTAGTAGTAGTATTAGTATTTTGAGACCGGGTATTACTCTGTCACGCAGCAAGTAGTAATACAGTTGATTGCAAAAATCAAATACACTGAAAAAAGAGGTTACTATTAAAAGGTACATTACCCTGGCTGAATTAAAATGGCAAAAAGAGGTTATCATTCCCATTTCTTTATGCTATAGGAAAAAAAAGTCACAAAAGCTTTTGAAAGAATGAACTTAGTTACAAATGACAGCTTACTGTCATAAAGCATCTGATAGACAGAATAAAGACGATCAGGAGATTGGTTGAATCTATACAGCCCATGAGGTCAGCAGAAACTATTTTAACAAACTTATGATCCTCAAGTTCAAAAACAAAGAGAAAAAACAGAAGGTTGACTGGTGTTTTCTAGAACACTTCATGCTGAAACTCACCTTCTCAATTCATAAACAATGAAGAGCACAGCATCAATAGGCAGACTCTGATGATACTGTGTAGTTGTGTGGGATACTGCCTGCTAAAGGCACACAAGGGAAAGCATCATTGTCCTGCCGAGCTCTCTCTTTCTTTTGAGCAGTTCGCTGGATTGTAAGTAGGGCATGCTCAATGTGCTGTTATGATCTGCCTTTTTTTTTTTTTTGCAGTTCACTTGAGTCACCAAAAATTGATTTTCTAAAGAAAAAAGTGTCATTATAGAATATAGTTATTATCTCTGTCTTTCTAGGTACCATTAGGTATTACTTAGTAAACATTTTGCAATGTATTCTTTGAGTCAGATGTGTTTTTTGTAGATGAAATATCTCAAATGTGATATTAATACCATTTGGTTGGAAGCCATACGATACACTAATACATTTAAATATGGTTAATTTTTTTTTTTGCTGCAGAGAATAAAGATATTTGAATATGTTTATAATAGTTATATTTTGAATCATCAGTATTTTAAATATACTGTCAAAATGTCTTGTTTTGTATAGTAGAATATTTCTACATGTGTCTAAATACTATATCCTATCATTTCAAAATACAGTCATGAGCTGCAGAACAATGTTTCCTCAACGACAGACCACATATATGATGATAATCTCCTGAGATTATGATACAGTATAATGCTGTGGTTTTGCTATGCCTTTTCTTTTTTTTATTTATATTTATTTTTTAAAATTTTTTTAATTATTATACTTGAAGTTCTAGGGTACATGTGCACAACGTGCAGGTTTGTTACTTATGTATACTTGTGCCATGTTGCTGTGCTGTACCCATCAACTCGTCGGCACCCATCAACTCGTCATTTACATCAGGTATAACTCCCAATGCAATCCCTCCCCCCTCCCCCCTCCCCATGATAGGCCCCGGTGTATGATGTTCCTCTTCCTGAGTCCAACTGATCTCATTGTTCAGTTCCCACCTATGAGTGAGAACATGCGGTGTTTGGTTTTCTGTACTTGTGATAGTTTGCTGAGAATGATGGTTTCCAGCTGCATCCGTGTCCATACAAAGGACACAAACTCATCCTTTTTTATGGCTGCATAGTATTCCATGGTGTATATGTGCCACATTTTCTTAATCCAGTCTGTCACTGATGGACATTTGGGTTGATTCCAAGTCTTTGCTATTGTGAATAGTGCCACAATGAACATACGTGTGCATGTGTCTTTATAGCAACATGATTTATAATCCTTTGGATGTATCCCCAGTAATGGGATGGCTGGGTCATATGGTACCTCTAGTTCTAGATCCTTGAGGAATCGCCATACTGTTTTCCATAATGATTGAACTAGTTTACAATCCCACCAACAGTGTAAAAGTGTTCTTATTTCTCCACATCCTCTCCAGCAGCTGTTGTTTCCTGACTTTTTAATGATTGCCATTCTAACTGGTGTGAGATGGTATCTCATTGTGGTTTTGATTTGCATTTCTCTGATGGCGAGTGATGACGAGCATTTTTTCATGTGTCTGTTGGCTGTATGCATGTCTTCTTTTGAGAAATGCCTGTTCATATCCTTTGCCCACTTTTTGATGGGGTTGTTTGTTTTTTTCTTGTAAATTTGTTTGAGTTCTTTGTAGGTTCTGGATATTAGCCCTTTGTCTGATGAGTAGATTGCAAAAATTTTCTCCCATTCTGTAGGTTGCCTGTTCACTCTGATGGTAGTTTCTTTTGCTGTGCAGAAGCTCTTTAGTTTAATTAGATCCAAATTGTCAATTTTGGCTTTTGTTGCCATTGCTTTTGGTGTTTTAGATATGAAGTCCTTGCCCATGCCTATGTCCTGAATGGTATTACCTAGGTTTTCTTCTAGGGTTTTTATGGTATTAGGTCTAACATTTAAGTCTCTAATCCATCTTGAATTAATTTTCATATAAGGAGTAAGGAAAGGATCCAGTTTCAGCTTTCTACTTATGGCTAGCCAATTATCCCAGCACCATTTATTAAACAGGGAATCCTTTCCCCATTTCTTGTTTTTGTTAGGTTTGTCAAAGATCAGATGGCTGTAGATGTGTGGTATTATTTCTGAGGACTCTGTTCTGTTCCATTAGTCTATATCTCTGTTTTGGTACCAGTACCATGCTGTTCCAGTTACTGTAGCCTTGTAGTATAGTTTGAAGTCAGGTAGCGTGATGCTTCCAGCTTTGTTCTTTTGACTTAGGATTGTCGTGGCAATGAGGGCTCTTTTTTGGTTCCATATGAACTTTAAAGCAGTTTTTTTCCAATTCTGTGAAGAAACTCATCGGTAGCTGAATGGGAATGGCATTGAATCTATAAATTACCTGGGGCAGTATGGCAATTTTCACAATATTGATTCTTCCTATCCATGAGCATGGTATGTTCTTCCATTTGTTTGTGTCCTCTTTTATTTCACTGAGAAGTAGTTTGTAGTTCTCCTTGAAGAGGTCCTTTATATCCCTTGTAAGTTGGATTCCTAGGTATTTTATTCTCTTTGAAGCAATTGTGAATGGAAGTTCATTCATGATTTGGCTCTCTGTTTGTCTGTTACTGGTGTATAAGAATGCTTGTGATTTTTGCACATTAATTTTGTATCCTGAGACTTTGCTGAAGTTGCTTATCAGCTTAAGGAGATTTTGGGCTGAGACGAAGGGGTTTTCTAAATATACAATCATGTCATCTGCAAAGAGGGACAATTTGACTTCTTCGTTTCCTAACTGAATACCCTTGATTTCTTTTTCTTGCCTGATTGCCCTAGCCAGAACTTCCAACACTATGGTGGTGACAGAGGGCATCCCTGTCTTGTGCCAGTTTTCAAAGGGAATTTTTCCAGTTTTTGCCCATTCAGTATGATATTGGCTGTGGGTTTGTCATAAATAACTCTTATGATTTTGAGATACATTCCATCAATACCAAATTTATTGAGAGTTTTTAGCATGAAGGGCTGTTGAATTTTGTCAAAGGCCTTTTCTGCATCTATTGAGATAATCATGTGGTTTTTTTCTGTGGTTCTGTTTATATGCTGGATTATGTTTATTGATTTGCGTATGTTGAACCAGCCTTGCATCCCAGGGATGAAGCCCACTTGATCATGGTGGATAAGCTTTTTGGTGTGCTGCTGGATTCTGATTGCCAGTATTTTACTGAGGATTTTTGCATCGATGTGCATCAGAGATATTGGTCTAAAATTCTCTTTTTTTGTTGTGTCTCTGCCAGGTTTTGGTATCAGGATGATGTTGGCCTCATAAAATGAGTTAGGGAGGATTTCTTCTTTTTCTATTGATTGGAATAGCTTCAGAAGGAATGGTACCAGCTCCTCCTTGTACCTCTGGTAGAATTCAGCTGTGAATCCATCTGGTCCTGGACATTTTTGGGTTGGTAGGTTATTAATTATTGCCTCAATTTCAGAGCCTGCTATTGGTCTATTCAGGGATTCAACTTCTTCCTGGCTTAGTCTTGGAAGAGTGTAAGTGTCCAGGAAATTATCCATTTCTTCTAGATTTTCTAGTTTATTTGTGTAGAGGTGTTTATAGTATTCTCTGATGGTAGTTTGTATTTCTGTGGGGTCGGTGGTGATATCCCCTTTATCATTTTTTATTGCATCTATTTGATTCTTCTCTCTTTTCTTCTTTATTAATCTTGCTAGCGGTCTACCAATTTTGTTGATCTTTTCAAAAAACCAGCTCCTGGATTCATTGATTTTTTGAAGGGCTTTTTGTGTCTCTATGTCCTTCAGTTCTGCTCTGATCTTAGTTATTTCTTGCCTTCTGCTGGCTCTTGAATGTGTTTGCTCTTGCTTCTCTAGTTCTTTTAATTGTGATGCTAAGGTGTCAATTTTAGATCTTTCCTGCTTTCTCTTGTGGGCATTTAGTGCTATAAATTTCCCTCTACACACTGCTTTAAATGTGTCCCAGAGATTCTAGTATGTTGTATCTTTGTTCTCATTGGTTTCAAAGAACATCTTTATTTCTGCCTTCATTTGGTTATGTACCCAGTAGTCATTCAGGAGCAGGTTGTTCAGTTTCCATGTAGTTGAGCGGTGTTGATTGAGTTTCTTAGCCCTGAGTTCTAGTTTCATTGCCCTGTGCTCTGAGAGACAGTTTGTTATAATTTCTGTTCTTTTACATTTGCTGAGGAATGCCTTACTTCCAATTATGTGGTCAATTTTGGAATAAGTGTGATGTGGTGCTGAGAAGAATGTATATTCTGTTGATTTGGGGTGGAGAGTTCTGTAAATATCTATTAGGTCCACTTGGTGCAGAGATGAGTTCAATTCCTGGATATCCTTGTTAACTTTCTGTCTCGTTGATCTGTCTAATGTTGATAGTGGGGTGTTGAAGTCTCCCATTATTATTGTATGGGAGTCTAAGTCTCTTTGTAAGTCTCTAAGGACTTGCTTTATGAACTGGGTGCTCCTGTATTGGGTGCATATATATTTAGGATAGTTAGCTCTTCCTGTTGAATTAATCCCTTTACCATTATGTAATGGCCTTCTTTGTCTCTTTTGATCTTTGTTGGTTTAAAGTCTGTTTTATCAGATACTAGGATTGCAATCCCTGCTTTTTATTGTTCTCCATTTGCTTGGTAGATCTTCCTCCATCCCTTTATTTTGAGCCTATGTATGTCTCAGCATGTGAGATGAGTCTCCTGCATACAGCAAACTGATAGGTCTTGACTCTTTATTCAGTTTGCCAGTCTGTGTCTTTTAATTGGACCATTTAGTCCATTTACATTTAAGGTTAATATTGTTATGTGTTAACTTGATCCTGTCATTATGATATTAACTGGTTATTTTGCTCATTAGTTGATGCAGTTTCTTCCTAGCATCGATCGTCTTTACATTTTGGCATGTTTTTGCAGTGGCTGGTACTGGTCGTTCCTTTCCATGTTTAGTGCTTCCTTCAGGGTCTCTTGTAAGGCAGGCCTGGTGGTGACATAATCTCTAAGCATTTGCTTATCTGTAAAGGATTTTATTTCTCCTTCACTTATGAAACTTAGTTTGGCTGGATATGAAATTCTGGGTTTCAAATTCTTTTCTTTAAGAATGTTGAATATTGGCCCCTACTCTCTTCTGGCTTGTAGAGTTTCTTCTGAGAGATCTGCTGTTAGTCTGATGGGCTTCCCTTTGTGAGTAACCCGACCTTTCTCTCCGGCTGCCCTTAACAGTTTTTCCTTCATTTCAACTTTGGTGAATTTGACAATTATGTGTCTTGGAGTTGTTCTTCTCGAGGAGTATCTTTGTGGCATTCTCTGTATTTCCTGAATTTGAATGTTGGCCTGCCTTACTAAGTTGGGGATGTTCTCCTGGATGATATCCTGAAGAGTGTTTTCCAACTTGGTTCCATTTTCTCCCTCACTTTCAGGCACCCCAATCAGACGTAGATTTGGTCTTTTCACATAATCCCATACTTCTTGAAGGCTTTGTTCATTTCTTTTTTCTCTTTTTCCTTTAGACTTCTCCTCACTTCATTTCATTCATTTGATCCTCAATCGCTGATACTCTTTCTTCCAGTTGATCGAGTCGATTACTGAAGCTTGTGCATTTGTCACGTATTTCTCGTGTCATGTTTTGTATCTCTGTCAGTTCGTTCATGGCCTTCTCTGCACTGATTATTCTAGTTATCCATTCTTCCATTCTTTTTTCAAGATTTGTTTGTGCTGGGTACGTAATTCTTTCTTTAGCTCTGAGAAGTCTGATGGACTGAAGCCTTCTTCTCTCAACTCGTCAATGTCATTCTCTGTCCAGCTTTGATCCGTTACTGGCAATGAGCTGCGTTCCTTTGGAGGGGGAGATGCACTCTTATTTTTTGAATTTCCAGCTTTTCTGCCCTGCTTTTTCCCCATCTTTGTGGTTTTATCTGCCTTTGGTCTTTGATGATGGTGACGTAGTGATGGGGTTTTGGTGTGGGTGTCCTTCCTGTTTGTTAGTTTTCCTTCTAACAGTCATGACCCTCAGCTGTAGGTCTGTTAGAGATTGCTTGAGGTCCACTCCAGACCGTGTTTGCCTGAGTATCAGCAGCAGAGGCTGCAGAAGATAGAATATTGCTGAACAGCCAGTGTACCTGTCTGATTCTTGCTTTGGAAGCTTAGTCTCAGGGGTGTACCCTGCCGTGTGAGATGTGGGGTGTCGGTCTGCCCCTAGTGGGGGATGTCTCCCAGTTAGGCTACTCAGGGGTCAGGGACCCACTTGAGCAGGCAATCTGTCCGTTCTCAGATCTCAACTTCCTTGTTGGGAGATCCACTGCTCTCTTCAAAGCTGTCAGACAGGGAGGGTCATTTGCGTCTGCAGAAGTTTCTGCTGCTTTTTTTGTTGTTGTTTAGCTGTGCCCTGTCCCCAGAGGTGGAGTCTACGGAGACAGGCAGGCCTTCTTGAGCTGCTGTGGGCTCCACCCAGTTCAAGCTTCCCAGGGACTTTGTTTACCTACTTAAGCCTCAGCAATGGAGGGCACCCCTCCCCCAGCCTCGCTGCTGCCTTGCTGTTAGATCACAGACTGCTGTGCTAGCAATGAGGGAGGCTCCGTGGGCGTGGGACCCTCCCGGCCAGGTGTGGGATATAATCACCTGGTGTGCCATTTGCTAAGACCCTTGGTAAAGCACAGTATTGGGGCGGGAGTTACCCAGTTTTCCAGGTGTTGTGTGTCTCAGTTCCCCTGGCTAGGAAAAGGGATTCCCTTCCCCCTTGGGCTTCCCAGATGAGGCAATGCCTCGCCCTGCTTCAGCTCTTTCTGGTCGGGCTGCAGCAGCTGACCAGCACCGATTGACCGGCACTCCCTAGTGTGATCAGCCCGGTACCTCAGTTGAAAATGCAGAAATCACCCGTCTTCTGTGTCACTGGGAGCTGGAGACTGGAGCTGTTCCTATTCGGCCATCTTGCTCTGTCTTCCTGCTATGCCTTTTCTATGTTGAGATACGTTTAGATATACAAGTACTTACCATTGTGTTACAATTATCTACAGTATGCAGTCTAGTAACATGTTGCACAGGTTTGTAGTCTAGGAGCAGGAGGCTATGCCATCTAACCTAGGTGTGTAGTAAGCTATGTCATCTAGATTTGCGTAAGTATACTATGAGGTTCTCACAATGATGAAATTGCCTAAGGGCACATTTTCCAGAATTGATCACCATCAGTAAGTGATACATGACTGTATATGGCCTTGTGATAACTAAAAAGGTGGGCTATCTTGTTTGATTTTTATGATTTCTTTAAACAAGAAATGAAATTAATATAGCCATATTCTTTTGCATATAATCATTGAGATATTGGTTGGACATAAAAACTTACCTTAACTGTGTTCTTCATGACTTTGTGCTGGACATGTCCTTTTCAGTGGAGAGCATCACAAAATATGAATTCTACCATTTGTGGGGTCCAGCTCCTTAAAATATTTCAAGGCTGATTTGATTTTATCCTTATTTCATTGCTTTGGATTTTTAACAACATGTTTCATGGTCATGTTCTGTGTCATTTATAGTGTCTTAAACTTATTTAGGCATTTATTGTTTGAGAGAATATACTGAGTAACATATCTAAATAATAGATTTAGAAATAGTTTCAGAATAAAGGCAGTCTAAACTTTACTCTGAAAAAGGACAAAAGATACAGTTGAGAGGGTCAGTATTGCTATTATATGTGGAGCACTGTTATTCTGATGCAAGTCTTATTTTAGAAATTAAATGCTATTCCAGTTTTCATGACTTACCAGATTTTTCTGTGAATAAAAGAGGACAATTACAACCTATTATTAAGGCAGTGAATACATCACTGCATCAATACAACTTTTTAAGAGTAAGTGACACAGGTAAAGACCCTAGTGGCAAATGGATGTTAGTGGTGATTTTGTAGTTAGTGCTCTCTTAGATATGATTTGAAAGGAATAACCAAGATGCGATAGACTATGACAAATTCTAAAATCACAGAAGAACCTCATTACTTAATTTGAGTCTGTCATCTCGGATGGTCCTTAATGTTTCTTTCATAAGGACCCTCTAATATCAATGTAGCAGATAAGCCTTTGGGAATTAGAGTATTAGGATGTAAGCTATTCAGGACCTGGGAAGAGGTACTTGGAAGATGAAACACTTCAATTACCCAAGAATGAGAAGCTGGGACTCATAAATAGAAAGAGAACAGGTACAGATCAAGTTTAAATGAATAAACACCCATGTAAAGAGGAGATGGGTAAAAATATTACAAAAACTACTGCCCTTCTCAAAAGTTAGCTTTAATGGTTTCTAACAACTACTTTGATGCAGCATTTTTATTCTATGTGATTATTAAATTTGCAAATTTTAGATAATAATGGATGAGTTTTACATTGAAAATTTTAAATAGTTGTTCAGGATGATCCTGAAGAAGGAAATAAAAAACTACATTGTTTCGAAGACCTGTGTTTGACGTACCACCTACTTTATAAAATTTTCTGCCTTAGTATTATTCGTAATTCTAGCTTCTCCTCTCTCTCTCCTTCCCCCCACTCCCCACCATTATTTATTTATTTATTGGAACAGAGTTGTGCTGTGTCTAATAGTCTGGAGTGCAGTGGCACAATCTTGGCTCACTGCAGCCTCCGGGGCTCAAGATGATAAATTATTTGAAGTTTCCCTCACTATTTGTATAAGTTTATGTTAGAGTTAATTTTTTCACCCTATCCTCAAAAATGTCTAAAAATATGCTACATTCATAATGGATGTTCAGCAGTATGTTTTCACAGAAATAATTGTAATGTGAATTTTACTTTTACACTGTTATTCACAAGAAAGCTTGAAGATAAATGCAATCTGAAATTCCAAGCAAAATATCAGCTTCCTTGTAAATTGTTTATTAATTCTCCGGATTTCAAATTTTATGGTACAATTTCAATAGCAAAGTAGAGTGATGGGTGTCCTTAAGTTTAGAGTAAATGTAAAAAGTGTGACGGGTCTGTCAGTCTCAAGATTTTGATCTGTCTGTTGTTATTTATCCATAATTATCTGTGTTACTTTTTTTTTGTTGGAAAACATTAAAGGTAGTTAAGTACAAATGTTCTACACAAATGAACATGGCTGAGAGCAGAGAGATAAAACAAGCTCTCTGGTGTCTTTTATACAGACACTAATCCCATTCTTGAAAGCTCCAACCTTGTGATCTAATCACCTCCCTAAGGCCCCAGAACCTAATACCATCACATTACATTGGGGGTTAGGATTTCAACATATGAACTTAAGTGGGGTGGAGGTGAGGGGGGCACATTCAACCCATTACAATACCTAACCAAGCATAGGCAAGGACGGGGCTAAGGAAGCAAGTAACAGGAATAGTAATGGTATAATAATAATAATGGAATTATACAGGATCACAGAATACATTACAGGCAATTTGGGACATAAAGGCAGCAGAAAGTCATGCATGTACCCTGACAGCCCTTTGGTTGAAAAAGTAATTTAGTCAATATTCTAGACATTATTATTGAAATTACAGACTCATTCAGCTGACATAATTCTCTCCACAAAGAAAACTTAGGTTTCTGATCTTGGATAGTAGCACAAAGAGACTGAACTGTATCAGTAGGTAACTAAATGTTTATGAGGCAAAGAGTAAAATTATTAGTACTATCCTTGATAAAAAGTTCAATGTAAAGTGAATAAAAATAGATTAGATTGGACGTGATGCAAGGTAAATGATGACTTGCTATGCTCCTTATTAAATTCAAGTAATATAGGGATAAAAAGCTACATGAATTAGTATCTAAATGAATGTATTGAGGTGAAAGGGGAAAAAGAATCAAAAAATAATTTGAAGTTTAGAACAAGGATAATCAAAATATGTTCTTGGGGAATTAGAGAAGGAAGAAAAATAAAACATTTTGAAAGGAAGACTTGACTTTGATTTAAGAGAAATTTAATGTAATATTAAATTATAATTTAATGAGATAAAAATGTATTTTCTCATTTAACATAGATTAAATGACCATGACTTTTACTTACAGAGTCTGCATTATATTACTTCACCAAAAGAAATTGACAAAAATAAAATATTCACAAAGATAATATAAATGGGGTTAACCCCATATTAGACTTACACAAATTTTATATATAATAATGTAAGACCACCTGTGCATGAGCTAAAAATAGTAAAAAGGGCTAAAAACAAAAAATAGCTTTAAAAATGGATTTTAAATGAAAAGAGCAAACAAATAAATTATTTAAATAGTTCTATGTATATAAGTAACTGTAATATTGTAATGATATTGCCTACGTTGTCTTACAGGGTTTTTATAGTGTTAGGTTTTAGATTTAAGTCTTTAATCCATCGTGAGTTGATTTTTGTATATAAGGAAGGGGTCCAGCTTTGATCTTCTGCATATGGATAGCCAGTTATCCCAGTTATTAAATAGGGAGTCTTTTCCCCATTGCTTATTTTTGTCAACTTTGTCAAAGATAAGGTAGTCATAGATGTGCGGCCTTATTTCTGGGCTCTCTGTTCCGTTTATTGGTCTATGTGCCTGTTTTTGTACCAGTACCATGTTATTTTGGTTACAGTAACCCAGTAGCTGAGTTTCAAGTCTGGTAACGTGCGTGTTGAGGAGTACATCCCTAATGTGTACATTGAAAATACTTTAAATTCCTTAAAATTTTATCACCATCATAAAAGCTTATCACATGTATAATGGATATAACTGGATATTACAGTACAGAAATAGAAAGCAGATATGGCTATAGATATGGAAAATCAGGGAATGATAATCCAAGCCACATGTGAATACTTCACAAATTTTCTTCCTCTCATTAATATATTTCCTAGTCACTTAAATAAAGTGATGCAGTCACAGGTCAGTTTATGTTACTGATTATTTAGGTGTTAAAATTGACTTGGTGAAGAGAGCTACATTGCCATGGAATGTCTTAGTAATCAATTTATACATTAAAATGTACTTGCCCTTTTCCTTCTGTATTTTCAAACTCAGCATGAGAAGATGTGCCTTTTTTTCATATAATGACAGTGATAGATAATGGCTGTAAGCTGGAATCTACACAAAGGCTTCAATTCTCAAAGAGTTTCATTAGAACAAGTCTGATGATCTTTGTGTGTTTAGGAAAGATTTATATATATCGTTATTTTTTCTAAATTAGCTAATCTAATTATGTACAAGTACATACAAGTCTAATGACAACATATCACCTTCCTCAGTTTATTTAATTTTTCACTATTGTTTATCAACATTTTATAAGAATAAATTATTTCCAGATCCTTGAAGTAAGACTGTGAAAATAATGTTATCCAAGTATAACTGATTTACTAAAGTATCTTGTCTTGAGTAATTTTCATTTAACTGAATATATGTATGAGTGAATATATATTTTTATCATTAAATCACTAGAAATCAGAAAAATATACTGTGTAATACTCCAATAAGAACTTTAGATTTGGGATCCACAACATAGAAAATATTTTCTTTGTACCATTATTTTCACGTTTGAGTACAAATATTATTTTATAAAAACTAGTATGATCTCTATCCAGTACTGTGATATTATGGTAATAAAATACAGGTGATAAAATATTAATATATGCATAATTCCTTATACGTTTATTTAACTCCAAATTATTTATATTTCTTAAAACAAGTGATTATTACCTTAAGGCTCAGACACAAAAACTGAATGTAGCAATTAAACTTTAGCTAGTGTATTTCTTACTATTCAGTGTACTTGGACAGCTGGAATAGAAAATCAGCTGAGTCTGGCCTCAGTCTTCTGTAAATTTGGGGTAATAATAATAGTGGTGTCAGAAAGCAGCTTTAAAGCCATGAAAAGCCATTTGTTCTACTTGGAATGAGGATAATGAAGATGATGATGCTATGATGGTGGTGGTAACTAACACTAATACATTGTTTGTTACGTTGAGGCACTAGCCTAAGCCTTTTGTATAAATTAAGTCATTTAATGTCATAACAAACTTATAAAGTGTGATTATCTTTTCCATTTTATAAAGGAAAACTGACAAACAACATAGTATAGCTTGCGTATGGTCACACATGTGGCATGTTCTACAAACAGGTTTCAAATGCAAAAAGTCTACCTTCAGAATTTATGTTCTTTCCCTTTCAAACTTCTGTTTCTCATAACTGAAGATTGTCTCTTTTCTGACTTCTCATTCAGGGCTGAGCTAAAAAATCACTGATCCAGAGTGACTTCCTAGTATCATCCAGTCTACACTGGTCTTGCTGCATCCCGTTTCTCAATCCCATCACTGTTGATTCCATTAGCTGCTTTTTAAAAACCCTTTGTAGCACCCTTTCACTATTTAAAACTATCTATCTATCCATCCATCCATCCATCCATCCATCCATCCATCCAGTAATTTACTCATCCACCTTCCGTCATGTTTCTTGAGCAAAAAATTTCTCAGTCTTGTTCAATATTCTATGGCCAGCAGATACAACAGTAACTGGCACTTTATAAATAGTTATTAGATAGTTGTTCAACTATTTAAATAATAGAATAAATAATTATTATATCTGTAGAATTAACTGGATTTTTGTCAGGATTGTTCACCGTGAAACATTTTAAAACCATGGGATTAAGAATTATCTAAAACTGGGTTCGAACTTCAGTGCTATCATATTCCAGATATATGATCTTGTAATGGCTATTGAAGTTCCTTAAGCTTGGCAAATTGTTTACATTGGAAAAATAAAAGTACCTACATTATAAGATTGATTTGAATTTAAATGAAATTTAAAATCAATTTAAATTTCATTTAAATTCAATGGTACTTGTAAACTTACAGTATCTTTTACATGATCCGTGCTCAAGTGCTAGGTTTGCATATTATGCAGACAGTGACATACCTGGAATAGAAACAGGGTGGAACATGGAAGAACATTTAATAATGAAGAAGGATCAGATTGATAATAAGAAAAACAACAAAAACTTGGTATCAAACTAGCCCAAAACCAGAATATAGGAAGTTTACTCCAGAACCACGCTCCACTAATATTTCCTAGGTTTTAGAGGCATAATAGATCATACCGTTTATTCCTTTCTTGGGTTTAGTCCAATAGAAATATACACACTGGTGTCAGAAAGATGGTGATTATAAGTGGAGAATGTGACTGAGATGGTGGTGACAACAGTTTCCTTATAGTTCAACCCATTACAAAACTTATCGCCCCTCCCAATACTGAAGAAGTTGCTTTGGAGTGCCAGGATCTGCCCTAAAACATTGCCATGCTGTTGAAGAGAGATTGTGTACCTTCTGCAGCTCAGCATATCTGAAATAAGAGAAAGAAGCAAGTCTATTCCTTTGCTTACTTTTTTTTTAGAATGCATTTTTTTGAGGTATGATTGACATGTAAAAAGTTGTACATACTTAATGTAAACAACTCAATGAGTTGGGAGATAAGCATAAAGCTGTGAAACCATCACCACCATCAAGACAATAGACATATCTATCACCTCCTGAAGTTTCCTCCCACCCTCTTTATTATTTTTATTATTGTTAATTTTTTATGGCAAGAACATTTACCATAAGATCTACTCTTCTGGCAAAGTTTAAGCATACATTGCAGTATTGTTAGCTATAGACACTATAGTGTTAGTAGAGCTCCAGAACTTAATTTTCTTGTATAACTGAAACTCTGCACACTTTCATTAGGAATAGAAATTGGCATAGTCTTTGTGGAAAACAGTATGCAGGTTCTTCAAAAAATAGAATTTCCATATGATCCATTAATCCTACTTCTAGGTATTTATCCAAATGAATTAACATCAGGATTCTGAAGAGATATCTGCACTTCTATTTTCATTGCAGCATTACTCACAATAGCCAAAATATGGAAACTACCTAAATATCAATTGAGATGTAAATGGATAAAGAAAACGTGATGTATGCATATTATACAATGGAATATTATTCAACCTTAAAGAAGCAAATTCTGCCATTTGTAACAACATGGATGAACCTAGAGGGCATTATGTTATGTGAAATAAGCCACATACAGAAAGACAAATACTGAAGGATCTCACGTTTATGTGGAATCATAGACTCCTAGAATCATAAAGTAGAATAGTGCCTGCCTGTTCCTTTTCTTAAACTCACCAATGAGATCGGTCGTGTCTGTTTAGGAGAAACACTGACTTTTTTTTTTTTAATTTAAGTTCTAGGGTTGTGCACAACGTGCAGGTTTGTTACGTATGTATACATGTGCCATGTTGGTGTGCTGCACCCATTAACTCCTCATTTACATTAGGTATATCTTCTAATGCTGTCCCTCCCCCTTCCCCCTACCCCATGACAGGCCCCAGTGTGTGATGTTCCCCTTCCTGTGTCCAAGTGTTCTTATTGTTCAGTTCCCACCAATGAGTGAGAACATGCGGTGTTTGGTTTTCTGTTCTTGTGATAGTTTGCTGAGAATGATGGTTTCCAGCTGCATCCATGTACCTACAAAGGACGTGAACTCATCCTTTTTTATGGCTGCATAGTATTCCATGGTGTATATGTGCCACATTTTCTTCATCCAGTCTATCATTGATGGACATTTGGGTTGGTTCCAACTCTTTGCTATTGTGAATAGTGCCAAAATAAACATATGTGTGCATGTATCTTTATAGCAGCATGATTTATAATCCTTTGGGTATATACCCAGTAATGGGATGGTTGGGTCAAACGGTATTTCTAGTTCTAGATCCTTGAGGAATCGTCACAACTGTCTTCCACAATGGTTGAACTAGTTTACAGTCCCACCAACAGTGTAAAAGTGTTCCTATTTCTCCACATCCTCTCCAGCACCTGTTGTTTCCTGACTTTTTAATGATCGCCATTCTAACTGGTGTCAGATGGTATCTCATCGTGGTTTTGATTTGCATTTCTCTGATGGTGAGTGATGTTGAGCATTTTTTCATGTGTCTGTTGACTGCATACATGTCTTCTTTTGAGAAGTGTCTCTTCTTATCCTTTGCTCACTTTTTGATGGGGTTGTTTTTTTTCCTGTGAATTTGTTTGAGTTCTTTGTAGGTTCTGGATATTAGCCCTTTCTCAGACGAGTGGATTGCAAAAATTTTCTCCCATTCTGTAGGTTGCCTGTTCACTCTGATGGTAGTTTCTTTTGCTGTGCAGAAGCTCTTTAGTTCAATGAGATCCCAATTGTCAATTTTGACTTTTGTTGTCGTTGCTTTTGGTGTTTTAGTCATGAAGTCCTTGCCCATGCCTATGTTCTGAATCATATTGTCTAGGTTTTCTTCCAGGGTTTTTATGGTATTAGGTCTAACATTTAAGTCTCTAATCCATCTTGAATTAATTTTCGTATAAGGTGTAAGGAAGGGATCCAGTTTCAGCTTTCTACATATGGCTAGCCAGTTTTCCCAGCACCATTTATTAAATAGGGAATCCTTTCCCCATTTCTTTTTTTTTTTTTGTTAGGTTTGTCAAAGATCAGATGGTTGTAGATGTGTGGTATTATTTCTGAGGGCTCTGTTCTGTTCCATTGGTCTATATCTCTGTTTTGGTACCAGTACCATGCTATTTTGACTACTGTAGCCTTGTAGTTTGAAGTCAGGTAGTGTGATGCCTCCAGCTTTGTTCTTTTGGCTTAGGATTGTCTTGGCAATGCGGGGTCTTTTTTGGTTCCATATGAACTTTAAATTAATTTTTTCCAATTCTGTGAAGAAAGTCATTGGTAGCTTAATGGGGATGGCATTGAATCTATAAATTACCTGGGGCAGTATGGCCATTTTCATGATATTGATTCTTCTTATCCACGAGCATGTAATGTTCTTCCATTTGTTTGTGTCCTCTTTTATTTCGTTGAGCAGTGGTTTGTAGTTCTCGTTAAAGAGGTCCTTCACATCCCTTGTAAGTTGGATTCCTAGGTATTTTATACTCTTTGAAGCCATTGTGAATGGGAGTTCACTCATGATTTGTCTTTCTGTTTGTCTGTTGTTGTTGTATAAGAATGCTTATGATTTTTGCACATTGATTTTGTATCCTGAGATTTTGCTGAAGTTGCTTATCAGCTTAAGGAGATTTTGGGCTGAGACGAAGGGGTTTTCTAAATATACAATCATGTCATCTGCAAACAGGGAAAATTTGACTTCATCTTGTCCTTATTGAATACCCTTTATTTCTTAGAAATACTGACTCTGAAAAGAAAGAGGACAATCTTTTCATTCTAGCACTTCTACATGATGAGAAAAAATGATTCCCTAATAATTATTTGTTACAACCAATAATTATGTTTTATTTGTTTTCCTTCCAACTTCTATTTTAGGTTTGGGGGTACATGTGCAGGTTTGGTACATGGGTAAATTATGTGTCACTGGAGTTTTGTTATTTCACCACCCAGATAGCGAGCATAGTAACCAAGAGGTAGTTTGTCATTGCTTACCCTCTTTCCACCCCCCACCCTGAATAGGTAACTATTGTTCCTTTCTTTGTGTCCATGTGTATTCAAAGTTTAAGTCACATTTATGAAGTATTTGATTTTCTGTTCCTGTGTTAATTTGCTTAGGATAATAGTCTCTAGCTACATTCATGTTTCTACAAAGGATATTCTAAGTAATTCAGTCATTCATCTTACACAGTACATCTAAGTCCAATCATTTCTCCTCAATATGCTTATCACCTTCAACCTACTTGGAGATGACATGATTGTATATTTAGAAAACCCCATCGTCTCAGCCCAAAATCTCCTTAAGCTGATAAGCAACTTCAGCAAAGTCTCAGGATACAAAACCAATGTGCAAAAATCACAAGCATTCTTATACACCAATAACAGACAAACAGAGAGCCAAATCATGAGTGAACTCCCATTCAAAATGGCTTCAAATAGAATAAAATACCTAGGAATCCAACTTACAAGGGATGTGAAGGATGTTGTCAAGGAGTACTACAAACCACTGCTCAACGAAGCTTTGAGAAATCATCTACCCTCTCAGGAAGTTCTACCTCCTTGCTCAGGGCCCATGAACCTTGAGGGTGACTACTATGAAACTATACCTCACTTGGTAGTCCATGACTACCAAGATTGCCCACATGTTCACCTTAAATAAGACATCTTGATGAATTAGTAATTAATAATTTCATTCTTTTTAATGGTTGTGTGATATTTCATAGTGTATATGTGCATCAATTTCTTTAGCCATTTAACTACTGATGGACATCTAGGTTGATTCCACGTCTTTGCTATTTTGAATAGTGTTGCAATGAACATACACGTGCATGTGTCCTTATAATATAAAAATTTTATGTTCCTTTGGTATATACCTTGTAATGGAATTGGTAGGTCGAATGGTATTTTTGTCCTTAGGTCTTTGAGGAATCACTACACTGTCTTCCACAATAACTGAACTAATTTACAATCCTACCAACAATGTATAAGCATTCCTTTTTCTCTACAACCTCTTCAGCATCTGTTATTTTTTGACTTTTTAATAATAGCAATTCTGACTGATGTGAGGTTGTATCTCATTGTGGTTTTGATTTGCACTTCTCAAATGATCAGTGTTGACCTTTTTTTTTTTTTTTTCAAGTGATTGTTATCTGCATGTTTGTTTTCTTTTGAAAAGTGTCTATTCATGTCCTTTGCCCACTTGTTTTTCTCCTGTAAGTTCCTTATGGATGCTGGATATTAGACTTTTGCTGGATGTATAGTTTGCAAAAATTTTCTCCCATTCTGTAAGTTCTTTACTCTGTTAATAGTTTATTTTGTTGTGCAGAAGCTTTTTAGCTTAATTAGATCCCATTTATCATTTTTGTTGTTGTTGTTGCAATTGTTTTTGGAGTCTTCATAAAGAAGTCTTTGCCACAGCCTATATCCAGAATGATACTGCCTAGATTTTCTTCTATGTCTTTTTTGGTTTTACATTTAAGTCTTTAACTATCTTGGGTTAATTTTTGTATATGGTGAAAAGAAGTGGTCCAGTTTCAAACTTCTGCATGTGGCTAGCCAGTTAACACAGGACGATCTATCGAATAGAGTCCTTTCTCCATTGCTTGTTTTTCTCAACTTTATCAAAGATCACATGGTTTTTAGGTATGTGGCTTTATTTCTGGGTTCTTTAATTTTTTCCATTTGTTGCTATGTTTGTTTTTGCCCAGTACCATGAAATTTGGGTTACTATAACCTTATCATTTAATTTGAAGTCAGGTAATGTGATGCCTCCAGCTTTGTTCTTTTTGCTTAGGACTACTTTGGCTATCTAGGCTCCATTTTTGTTTCGTATAAATTTTAGAATAGTTTTTTCTAATTCTGCGGAAAATGATGTTGGAAGTTTGATAGAAATAGCATTGAATCTGTACATTGCTTTGGGTAGTATTGATGGCAACAACGGCCCATCTGGAGCAGCCACTGCCACGATGCTGGCTTCAGTGGGATAGGTACAGCTGGGGCTGTGCACTCCCTGTAGCCAGCAGGAGCTGGCAACAGGTGGAAGCCCCGCCCCCTTCCAAGTTGGAGGAGTGGGAACCCCACCCTCCCAGGCACAGCTGCAGCTGCCCAACCAAGGGGGCGGACACAGATATCTCTACACTCACAGGGGCCTGGTAAGCACCCACTGACAATGCAAGCATGGAAGTGCCTACTTCTACTGCCTGGCCTCTTCCTGCACCTGCTCTGATTTCAGAGCAAAGTTGTGGGAGAGCCAGGGTGCTGTCATGAACCACCTGGGTGTACACATGCTCAGGGCAGCACTGACATGACAGCACTTTGCTGCCTCGATCCCCTTTGGACTTTGGATGCTGACAAACATGGGAGAAGGCCAAGGTGGGGCTAAGGGCATCTTGGCACAGGCATGCAGGCACCCCTCAGCACAAACAGCCTGGGCACTGTGGGAACCGTGGATGGAAGGTTAATGGTGGCAGGAGGCAGACCGGCTCCTGGGTGGAAAGGGGCTGGTCCATGGTGAAACCCCACCATTAGGTCAGAGACAGCCTGAGAACTGGGGGCCGGGCTGCCAGTTCCACGGACCAGAGAGAAAACTTTTAATGCTTTTTCTGGGCCCACCCATGGCCACCAATGGACCAATCAGGACACACTTCCTCCCCTCTGAAGCCTATAAAAACCCTGGACTCAGCCGGACTTGGTCAGATGAGTTAGATGGTCTGCCTGAGGAGAGGAGCTACCCACTGTGGGGCTCCTCCCTGCTGAGACCTGGACTTTCACTGGGACAAACTTCCTGCGGAGAGGAGAAACCCACTGTGGGGTATCCTCTGAGTGGTTCTGTTGCTCAATAAAGCTCCTCTTCACCTTGCTCACCCTCCACTTGTCCATGTACCTCAGGCTTCCTGGATGTGGGACAAGAACTCGAGATCCCCTGAATGGTGGGGCTAAATGAGCTGTAACACATACAGGGCTAAAATACACCTCTTGCTTAGAACGTCACATGTGACGAGAGGTAGAGAAGAGAAAAGGAGAAACCTGCAGCTCTTCGGAGAGCCCAGACCTGGGAGATCCCCGAGCCAGGGCTCTGACACCTGTGCACAGTGGCTGGACCCCACGCTCACTCACTCACACACCTTTCACTGCTCCACACCTGACTTGCCCTTGGGAGGTGTGGGATCCAGACTGGTAGTGTGAGCTGAGCACAGCGTGACAGGCCAAGTGGGCAGAAGAGCCCAGAGGGTCCGAGCAGAATTCGGACAAAGGCATCACCATCCACAGAGATTTCAAGCTAGTAAAGCAACACTCCCAAGGATTTTGTGACGGTAGGGCCATTTTAACCTTATTGATTCTTCCTATCCATGAGCATGGAATATTTTTCCATTTATTTGTGTCATTTTAAATTTCTTTCAACAGTGTTTTGTAAATTCTTGCTGTAGAAGTCTTTCTCCTCCCTGTTTAACTGTATTGCTAGGTATTTTAATCTTTTTGTGGCTATATGAATGGATTACATTTTTGACTTTGCTGTCTGCCTGGATGTTATTGGTATATTGAAATTCCATGGATCTCTGTACATTTATTTTTTTAATCCTGAAATTTTGAGTTGTTTATCAGATCTAGGAACTTAGAGAAGAGACTGTGAGGTTTTCTACTTATCAAATCATCGTCTATGAAGAGAAATAGTTTGACTTCCTCAATTCCTATTTGGATGTGTTTTATTTCTTTCTCTTGCCTGATTGCTCTGGCTGGGACTTCCAGAGCTATGATGAATAGGAGAGGTGAAAGTGGACATTCTTGTCTTCTGCTTCTCAAGGAGAATAGTTCCAGTTATTGGCTATTCAGAATTATATTGATTATGAGTTTGTCATATATGGCTCTTATTATTTTGAGATATGTTCCTTCAGTGCCTAGTTTGTTGAGGGTTTTTAACATAAAGGTATATTGAATTTTATTGAAAGCCTTTCTCCATGTATTGAGATGATCATGTGGTATTTGCTTTTAGTTCTGTTTATGTGATGAATCACATTTATTAATTTGCATATGTTGATACAACTTTGCATCCCAGGAATAAACCATACTTGATCATGGTGAATTAACTTTTTGATGTGCTGCTGGATTCAATTTGCTAGCATTTTATTGATGATTTTTGACTCTGTATCCATCAGGGATATTGGCCTGAATTTTTCTTTTTTCATTGTGTCTCTGCCAGGTTTTGGTTTCAGAATGATGCTGGCCTCATAGTATGAGTTAGGGAGGAGTCTTTCCTTGATTTCTTGGAATAGTTTCAGTAGGACTGGTGCCAGCTCTTCTTTATATGTGTGATAGAATTTGGCTATGACTCCATCTGGTCCAGGGCTTTTTCAAAGGCTAGTAAGTTTTTTTAAATTACTGATTTAATTTCTGAACTCATTATCTGTCTCCTCAGGGTTTCAATTTGTTCCTGTTTCAGTCCTGGGAGGTCATATGCTTCCAGGAATTTATCCATTTCTCCTAGGTTTTCTAATTTGTGTGCATAGAGCTGTCTCTAATAGTCTCTGAGGATTTTATATATTTCTGTGGGGTCAGTAATAATGCTCGTTTTGTCATTTCTGATTCTGTTTGACTTATTTGATTTTTTGTATGGTTTTTCTATCTAAAACAATTTTATGGAGAATTATAAAGAGTTGGACAACCACACAATAGTAGTATGAGACTTTGACACCACGCCAACAGTAGTAGACAGATTATTGAGACAGAAAACTTACAAAGATATTTGGACCTAAACTCAGCACTTGATCAAATAGACCTAACAGACATCTACAAAACACTCTACTCAACAATAACAGAATATACATTTGTCTTATGTGCACATGACATACTCTAAAACCAACCACACATTTGGCCATAAAGCAATTCTCAACAAATTAAAAAAAAAAAAAAAGGAAGTCATATGAACCATACTGTTGGACCACAGTGCAGTAAAAATAGAAATCAATACCAATCAGATCTTTTAAAACCATGGAATTATATGAAAATTAAACAGTGTGTTTCTGGGCTGGGCACAGTGGTTCATGACTGTAATCCCAGCCCTTTGGGAGGTTAAGACTGGTAGGTTACTTGAGCCTATGAGTTCCAGATCAGTCTGGGGAACATAGCAACCAGCCATCTCTACAAAAAATACAAAAATCAGCTAGGTGTGGTGGCATACGCCTGTAGTCACATTTACTTGGGAGGCTGAGGTTGGAGGATCATCTGAGCCCATGTGGTCAAGACTGCAGTAAGTGTTGATTGTGGCACTGCACTCCAGCCTGAGTGACACAGTGAGACACTGTCTCAAAAAATCAAAACAAAAATAAATAAAATAAACTGATCTGCCTTGGAATAACTTTTTTTAAACGATGAAATTAAGGCAGAAATAAAGAATTATTTGAAACAAATGAAAACAAAGATCAAGCTACCAGAATCTCTGGGACACAACTAAAGTGGAATTAAGGGGAAAGTTTATAACTCTAAACACCCAAATCAAAGTTATGATTATATTTTATTTAAGTGAACTGCACATGGTTTATTATAAAATATTTGGATTGGATTTTTCTCAACAAATGTACTTGCCATCTTCACAAATTACTTAAATTAATGAATCCAATAAGTTATTTTTAAGAAGAGCAAAAGTCCTTGATCATGATAGATCTCCAGTCAATAATTCAGACAATCAGACTGACAGATAAGCTGCACCCCTTGCAGAAAGCTACCTGGGAAAAGCCTGCTTATGGCTTCATGCATCACACATCATAGGTACAAACTGGCTGCTAGAGAAGAACACATTTGTTAATAACTGTTGAATAAATTTTTATCTTCAGTACAAACAAATGGGATGACATAAAAATCTTCTCCATGAGATAAATATATTCATTACTAATAGAAAACTCTCTCTGTTTTATAGACATCTCTGGAAACTTTTAAAAATTTCAATGTGCTAACAGATAAGTAAATTCTGCTTAAGATATCTTCAATGTTTTTATTGCCTTGTTATTAGAGTAAATATGAATAGTGTCTGCTGTAATGTTGATGGCCACTTACATGCAGTGTGGAAGTAGTCCCTTGTGTCTTTGACTAATTAGACATGAGTTGTTTGCTCTTTTTATTATTTTTGAAACTGCTCACATTAGTGTAGTGGATTTTGCATAATTCATCTAGTTCTACACATTTGAAAATTCTCTCTGTACCAGCCAGAGTATTGCTCACTGCCAATTTGTTACTGGTCCATTACCATCTCAGGTAAAATTATCGTACAGAATGATCCATTTGTTTGAATAATGATTTTTTCCATGAAAAATATTTTTCATATTTCAATTATTAATATTTATATTACAACACTATTAAATTTTAACAGACAAAAACATTATTAAAGATGTACATGTTATTGATTTTTAAAATTTACTTCATTGTTTTGAAAGCAAATTTTATCAAGAACAGCTAGATTTTTAAGCCAACTTCTCCAATTACTATTCCAAAGGTTCAAACTATTTATTATTCCTTTTTGGCACAATAAAAGTGTATGAACATAAGATTCAATGGTGTAAGTGACATACAGGGAGGCTTCATTGTGTACAGTGCCATGTTAGTGGCAACCTTGACTATTGGAATCATTTCATTTTTTACAGTTCCTTGGTAACTGAGTCAGGTAAGGCAAGGGTGCAGTTCCAATATGTCCAAGTTTAAGTAAACACTATGCTTTGCAAAACAAACAAACAAACAAACAAACAAAAACTTCCTGTAATTCTAATAGTGTATTTTTTCTTCATAAGTCAGTAAGTTGGGCACAATAAAATATTTTTATTATCATTGTAGAATACTTTTTCATTGATGAATTATAAGATTGACTAAACTGTTAGGTGTCTACATCTAATATTTATAAGAAATAATGTTCACACTTTTTACTTTGTTTTCTGATAATTAAAATTATATTACTTCATGTTATGAAGTTGCAGTCTACTTGACTTTGAGGTTCCTTAGTCCATATAGCCTGTGTGTATCTACTCTACATTTGTTACATTTACCTTGAAAACAACTTTAAAATATTTATCATTTTTGCCACATTCATATTTCTGAAATTGTATATCCAAATTTGAGAAAAATGAAAGAAAAAACAAAGAAAATGGTTTAATTTTAAAATTCAAGCCAACACTTGAAAACAGTTTTAAATAATAAAATATTTTTATAATTTTAAATGTGTAGCAATTAATGTTTACACATTATGTTACATGTATACAATCTTTATGTAGTTAAAACTGTATTGTTTATATCATTTTTACATTCAGTAAGTCACATGCATTTCCCATTTTTTGCAATGGTATTCATATTTTAGTTTTTGATAATTTTATCACATTCCATCTGGACACAATTTGTTAATAGTTTCCACTTCTGCCATTGCCATGAGAGAAACAGACTTCAGCTAGCCTGCTGTTCAAGGAATCTTGAGAAGAGCTGAGCCTACCCAATGGCGAGAAGCCAAGCCTAGCCAGACCTGTCTCTTAAGGCAAATTCACCCAGCGAGGCTCTGTCTAGATGAGCCACACTACAGTCCCTCTTTGTTGTTATAGTGAACAATAATCTTGTCAAAAGAGCATTTAATTTTTTTGTTTTTGTAAAAATTACTACAAATATTTATTTATTAGCTACAACATTCGTTATTATTAGGCATAATTTCTCTTCAGTTTCTCATGAGATAGTGTTCTATAATTGCTCTGTAATTCCACTGTATGCTTAACCAAGAAAAAATGCACTGATATTAGCAAAACAACACAACTTTAAAACTCAATAAACTAGAGAAGCAATATAGATAGACTTCATAAAACTTATACAGACCGACAGAGATTGAAAACTCTTACTACCAAGCAGTCTAAATGATATAGGTCGACCCTGATCAAAGGTCTCATTCTTTTATATAACTAACTGTTCAACAACTCAGGCTGTTGAGTGTATAGTGGACATTCAATGAATGAATTAAATTACATTGACTCATTTGTAACAAAACTTTTTGAATTATTTTGTTTCCTGCAAAAGGTAAGAACAATATAAATGTCAAACAATGCAATACATAGTACTATTTTCAGATTTCAGATGAGTCTAATGACACTTTGTTCCTGCATTTATAGTTTTGTTACCTGTGGATAATTGTTTCTTGGTACCTCTTTAATAGACAAATAAGAAATTTGCACAATAGTCATATTCTCTAGGCTTTACAATTTATTGTTCATATTGTGACATTTTTCTCTACAAAAGAAAGAACTGTGACTGATTTTACTCTTTTGCTTAAAAATTATTTTGCCTCATGTTTTAGTCCATTCTCACACTGCTAATAAAGACATGCCTGAGACTGCATAATTTATAAGGGAAAGAGGTTTAATTGAATCACAGTTGAGCATGGCTGGGGAGGCCTCAGGAAACTTACAATCATGGTGGAAGGGGAAGCAAACACATCCTTCTTCACATGGTGGCAGGAGAGAGAATGAGAACTGAGTGACAGTGGAAGCCCCGATAAAGCCATTAGATCTCATGAGAACTCACTGTCACGAGGACAGCATGAAGGTAACCACTTCCATGATTCAATTACCTCCCATGAGGTTCCTCCCGTGACACATGGGGACTATGAAAACTAAAATTCAAGATGGGATTTGGGTGGGGACACAGTCAAACCCATACCACCTTTGTAGGCATCAGTCAAACTTACCTATTACGTAAGTTTGAGATTTTTAGCATGGCATCTTGGAATTTTTCCTTCTTTAAAACTTCAATCCAATTCTACATTTTTTTTTTTTATTTTGCTTTTTTTCCTACTTTTATTTTAGATTCAGGGGATACATGTTTAGATTTGTTATCCGGCCATACTGTGTAATGCTAAGCTTTGGAGGATGAATAATCTTTTCTTCCAGACATGGAGAACAGTACCCAATGGTTAGTTTTTCAACCCTTGTCCCCCTTTCTGCCTCTTCTCTCTAGTAGTCCCCAGTGTATGCTATTGCCATCTTTATGTCCATGAGTACCCAATATTTAGCTCTCAGTTATACATGAGAACTTGCGATATTTGGTTTCTGTTCCTCAATTAATCTGCATAGGATAGTTGTCTCCAGCTTCATCCATGTTGCTGCATAGAACATAATTTCATTCTTGTTTATGGCTGCATAGCATTCTGTAGTGTATATGTACCACATATTCTTTATCCAATCCATCACTGATGGACACCTAGGTTGATTACACATTTTTGCTATTGTGAATAGTGCTGCAATGAACATGTGAGTGCATGTGTCTTTTTGTTAGAACAATCTGTTCTTTTTGATTTTTGCAAAATCTCCAAACTGCTTTCCACAATGGCTGAACTAATTTACATTCCCATCAACAGTGTATCAGCATTTTCGTTCTCTGCAGCCTGGCCAGCATTTGTTGATTTTTGACTTCTTAATAATAACCATTCTAATGGTATGAGATATTATTACATTGTGGTTTTTATTTGTATGTCTCTGATGATTATTAAAGTAGAGTATATTTTCAAATGTTTGTTACCTGCTAGTAGGCCTTCTTTTGAGAAATATCTGTTCATGTATTTTGCCCGTTTAAAAAATTTTTCTAATATCCAGAATCTATAAGGAACTTAAACAACTGAACAAGCAAAAAACAACCCCAATCTTAATCTATACTTTTTTTTTGGTCATCTTTCCTAAACTCCCACCACAAAGAATGCCTTCATTTCTAGTTATATTTTTTTCTCTCTGAAATGACTTTTTTCTATTTTATCTACTAGGGACACTTCTATACATTCTTTAAACTCAATGCAAATATCGTGTTCTCCATGAAATTGACACGCATGTACTCTACATGGAGAGAGTTCCTCTGTTACCTGTGTATGCATAGAAATGTGTGCATATTTTTATTACATTGCTTATCAAAGGATGTGTTCATTTCTTGGCAATCCCCAGTAGAACTTATATATTACTCAAGGATAATCGTTACTTCTTCTTTGTACATCTCCAGAGAATTATCAGAGCTCAACGTAAAATAATTATTCCATAAACATTTTTAAAAGTTTAAATAAGTATATTGCTTTGAGATCAGTAATAACTGAAGGACACTATTAACTTGCTAATTATTTGTTGTCATGACACAATTTTCATTATAAGCATGCTGCTTGAAGAAAAAACTATTTGTTGTTATATTTCCCAGACTCATTTACATAATCATTCAAAACACATAAGTCTTATTCCCCATGCGGATTTTGTTAAGTAATCATTAAAAATAATGTAAATACAAATTTCCATTATGTTAGTAATAATAACTTATTATGGAAAATATAATGAATACTGAAAAGTAGAAATAATAGCCTCCGAAATCACCCCTGTTGAAAATTTTCTTCATTTTATTTGTCTTTAGTTTTAGGTCAAACAACATGTGGAGCTTGTGTATATACTTGCTATTAAATTCTGCATTTAAAGTTTTAAACATAGTCAAATTTCCTTATTACATTTAAAATATCTTAATGCTCTATTATTACAACATAATACAATTTATTGCTAAAATTGAAAACAAATAAAAAATAAACATTTAAACTTACTCATAATTGCTTTACACAAGGTAGAGATAAACCCAATCATTTAACATTTATGATGTGTCTACCTTTATTTGTCACTGTCTATTTAACTGTATTTTGTCAAATATTGTATCATTCAGTATATACTCTACTGAAATATTTTTAAAACAAATAACAAGGTCTTTAACATATTATCATGTATTACATATAATTCTATAGCCCTGCTACTAAAAGCGTGGTCCATGGAACCAACAGTGTGGATATCAGTTACTCTTAAAAATACAGTATCACAGATGCCACTCCAGTTCTACTAAGTCAGACTCTGAATTTTAATATTATCTTTGAGTAGCTGCATTCAAATTAAGAACTGAGAAACTTTCTATACAGCATCAATTTTAATTGCCACATAGTATTCCATTTTGGATATATTATAATTCATTTAACCAGTCTTCTGTTGGCTTTTTTTTTTTCCCTGTTATAACAACACTGCTGGAAGTAAATCATGTTTTCATTGGTTATATGATTCCATGAGGATGACTATCACATTATTTTCCTGCACCTCTAATCCATCATTTATGGAGAATCATTTCTCTTCCAAAATTTTTCACATGTAATTCTAAGCCAAACATTGTGTTTGTGTGTGTGTGTGTGTGTGTGTGTGTGTGTGTAAGTTTTAGAGCAACTGACAGAAACTTGTGTAACTGGAGCCAAGGTGGGGCAAAATGAAACTGTAGTGGAGGTGAAATAATGGCATGGAAATGCAGTTATGTTCAGATTCAAGTCATGATGCTCATAATATTAGGGAGTTGTTGAATAATTTTAAATAGAGGAGTGTCATAATCCTATTTGCATTTTAAAAAGATCAATCTCACTGTAGTGTAGTGAAGTAGATAAAAAGAGAGATGCCGACAGCTTGGGTGGGGCGTTGACAATGGAAATGGAAGTGAAGGACAGATACTTAGGAATTAAAATAATTAAAATTTAGTAATGAATTGAATTTTAGTGTGAGATGGAGGTGTCAAGGATGGATCCTGACTTCTGTCTTGAGGGACTTGGTAGATTGAAGTATGATCCAGTGAACACTAGTGAATTAATGTTTAATATGGAAAACAGAATTTATGAATTTACTTTATGTCTTGTCAATGTTGAAGTGCCTTTGAGACAGCCAAAGGAAGCTCCCCATTTACAGACCTTCCATTGCAATCTGCGGTTTTAATCAGTGCTATTATTGAGCATTTCCCCCTTTTTTGACCTTCTTATTCTGCTGTCTGGTTTACTTGTACTTTCTAAGTACTCCTTATTAGTACAACTTTGGAATATGCTCCTGAGAATGCTCATTCTTTCCAAGCTATTAAGGCTTTTCATTAAATCACAATATGCCTAATCCAAATGCCTTGGTTTCTTGAATATAAAACACCCTAATCACACGTGTATTCCACTCATATACATTGTCTATTTAGTGGGTCTCAGAAGTATATTCATTTTTTTCTTCCATAAAGTACCTTGATATTTTCCTCCAGTCACTGGCTTAAGCTCTATTTCAGTCCAAACAATGCACTGAGATATGTGGTACAACCAATCAATCAACCTATAATTATGACTTCTGTTCAGAAACTCTGGGCCATGACACACTACTCACAAAGGTCAGAGATAAAAGATCAATAGCATCCAGGGTGAAAGTGTGCAAATTTTCTCTGTATATTGGGACTTCAGGTCCTGACCTAGCTTCATAGTTATGATAAACCATGGACCTTCTCATCATGCCCTAAGTTTTTGTTGTTGTTGTTGTTTGTTTGTTTTAATTCAGCCTTACTACAAAGGTCACGTTCTTCATGGTGGAGCCTCTGCAGATTATGTCTTGTGCATTTGAAAATTAAAGACTGCCAAGGAGCTTTCTAGCTACAAATTTAATAGAGTTTCTGGTACATAGTGTGTTCTCAAAGAGTATTTATTAAAGTAATTGAATGACTGAAGTTATATTAAGTTGCACATGTAAGTTACAGAATTTCACATACCTCCAATGTAAACTAAGATTTTCAGGTATGGTATTAAATGAGAAAGCAGAAAGAGGGTCATCATATGGTTAGCTCCTCTAAGATATTAAAGCACAGTGACTTCTTTGTATTGTGGCTCAATGTTATTGACATGACAGATACAATTATTGAAGCTCCTTTTATGGCTCTTAGGTAAGCAATTATGAGTGTGAACAAATTCTTGTTATGTGAGAATGAGACAGCTGTCTTTTCCCTGTTGTATGTAAGAAAGAATTCATATTGATCCTCTTTGGGTGATTTTTGATATGAATTGGCTAGAATAGTCAATAGTAGCAAAAGGATACAGATTTGACAGCCTGATTTTGGTTTTGAAAACAAGAAGGCAGACCCACTTTAATAGCTGGTTATATGAATAATGTATTATCACTAAAAAGGGAACAATTTAGGGTAAAATTATGATACTCCCATGATTGTAAACCTCATTATAGCATAAAAATAGAAGTTTTCACCTAAAAAATACCAAATTTTCTTTCTTGAAATTCACATGTAAGAGGTTACAGATTCCTAAAATTCTAGTTACAGTTCTGATTCTCAGAAGAATGTATTTGATATACCTCTCTATAATATTAAAAGTAGTTTTGAGAGGCATGCGTAAGTTCCATATGCAATCGATACTATTTAAATTTATATGTTTTTATATTCCTAAGAAGTTTTTTGTCAATACATTGCAGCTTTTATTATTTTAGAGGAACTAGACCAGACGCAGTGGCTCACGCCTGTAATCCCAGCACTTTGGGAGGCTGAGATGGATGGATCACTTGAGGTCAGGAGTGTAAGACCAGCCTGCTCAACAATGTGAAACCCCATCTCTACTAAAAATACAAAAATTAGCAGGGCATGGTGGCGGGCACTTGTAATCCCAGCTACTCGGGAGGTTGAGGCAGGAGAATGGCTTGAATCTGGGAGGCGGGGTTGTGGTGAGCTGAGATTGCACCACTGCATTCCAGTCTTGGTGATAGAGTGAGACTCTCTCAGAAAATAAAATAAAGACACTAAAATGATAATAGTTCAGACTTTTAATTAATGGATCCTGCGTTTAAGTAATGCATATTTAAGTTTAATTGCAAAGTTTTACCTACAGGTTCATTTTGTTACTAATGAGATACTATCAAATTACCTAAATTATTTCTTTGAAAATAAGATTTTAAGCTGCTTCAAATATATAAGAATGAAGATTTTTCGTGCTATTATTTTTCTGAATTTGAATTGGTCATTAATAGTATATGCTTTTCTTTTTCTTTAATAAAGTTATTCATTCACCGAGAGTTTAAATAGAAAAAAAGTCATTACAGACCTTTTATTTCATTTTGTTTTATTTTCAGCCAAATCAAAATATGCTCTTTGATATTTAGAGAGAAAATATATTTTAGATAAAAAATGTTTAATACTGCTATTAACATTCTAGCAAAATGTTTCAGAAATCTACATACATACACAATCACATAAACCTGGATCACTCCCTCCTTTGTGAGAAGGATGGCCTGCTGGAAATAAGTACTGAATTTCAAATTAGGGCAAATGGAATCCTATCCTAATTCTACCACCACCTTGTGGTACTTTGTGGTCCTATGTAAGACACTTTATCTTTGATATGAGGTTCCCAGTGTCAATACAGAGATAGTATTTAATTTTTAGTTGTCTTTCTGCTTTACTTCAGCTCTGCAAATAAAATATTTTAGTAAATTTTACAAATATCTTTTATATTGATTGATACATTGAATACGGTTGTTGCTTGTATATGTGTTTATAAATACAGACTTCAATAAGCAGAAACCACTGCATGCCAAAGAGAAAAATGTAAGAAAATGAATGGGAAAATGGACAAAGAATGTAAGTAAGCAAGGCAAGGAAGAAAAAATTGTATAGTTAACAAGCATATGATAAAATAAATGTTTAGACACACTACAGGGGAATTCAAATAGAAAAATAATAAGCAAAGATAAAGAAAATAGAGGTTGATAATTCTGGCAGAAGTGAGCAGGGGCCTGAGATTATGCTATACACTGGTTGGCTCTTGTATATATTAGACTTGCTAATGTTTTCTGATTAGTCACATGGGTTATGCTTCTGAATTAGAGAAAAGTAGCCCCATTTTTTTCCTTCTTGGTTGTTTTGATTTCAAATATTCATCTTCTTAAACTTTAAATATTCTACTCTACCATTATCATGCTGGTTTCTTTCTTTCTTTTTTTTTTATGACAGGGTCTGACTCTGTTGTCTAGGCCAGGTTGGAGTGTAGTGATACAAACACAGCTTATTACAGTCTCGACTTCCTGGGCGCAAGTTTTCCTCCCACCTAGACCTGCCAGGTAGCTGGAAATACAGGCACCGGCCACTATACCCATCTAACTTTTGTATTTTAGGCAGGGACAGGGTTTTCACCATATTGCGTAGGCTGGTCTTGAACTCCTTTGATCAAGTGATCCACCTGCCTCGGCCTCCCAAAGTGCTGGGATTACAGGTGTGAGCTGCCACGCTAGCCCATGCTGGTTTCTTGAAATGACTGTCCTTGGTGTTTTCTCTGATCGTTTTAAGTTTAGGATTTCACCAAAGCATCATGGACAGGCTAAATAACAGAATGAGGAGCTACAATTCCTGGGTTTACACCGTGGCTCATCATTTAATCCCTTTGCAACATTGACATTAATCTTTTTGTGTCTCAATTTTCTCATTTGTAAAATGGGGATGTAATAATGGAAACACCTCATAGAATTTCCATTAGGGTTAAATGAGTTAAACGTAAGAAGCTCTGAGAGAGATTTGTTATACAATTCAAGCTCCTAGTAAAATGACTGTTGCTACTGAGAACATTGCATAAAGTTTATTTCTCAGAGGTTCACGGAAAACCCTGCCTTACCCCTCAAATATCCACATTTTCAAACTCTGTATCTTTCAGATTCAACTATCATTTAAGACATATGAATATAATCAGAACTATTATTTTGTAACAGCTGATTATATCTCATGATAGTATTTATTTTCATGCATTATCTCAATAATCTTCAAAATAATTCTATTATACGATTTTGCTGATGAATGCATGGTAAGTCAAAAAAGTAAATTATTTTGTACTATGTGGTAAATATCTCGATTACCACAAAGAAGAAGAAGAATCAGAAGGAGGGGGAGAAAAAAAGAAGAAAAGAAAGGGAGGAAGAGGAGGAGGAGAAGAAAGAAGAGAAAAACTACAACTATAACAATAACAACAACCATAAGAGGAGGGCAAACAGGTGGAAGAAGAAGGAGATCATGAGGAAAAGAGCACAGAAAATTTGATACCTGAGGGATAAGTAAAATAGTAATAGAAGCAGATGAATGCAACTGGAGAAATACCCATAATCATGTTAGCTGTTCTTTCTTTCTCTCTCTTTTTTTTTTTTTTTTTAAAAAGGCATGCCCCCCCCCTTTGGTTTTTTTTTTTTTTTTTTTTTTGTAGAGACACGGTCTTGTCATGTTGCCTAGGTCAATCTTGAACTCCTAGCCTCAAGCAATCCTCCCTCCTTGGCCTCCCAAAGTGCTGGGATTACAGGTTTGAGCCACTGTACCAGGCCTGGTCTCCCTTTAATTCAGTAAAAGGTGGCTCTTTATGCTGCCTAGTTCTTCCACCATATTTCCCTTGGAGTATTGTTCTCTACTATTTTTTGGACCTTACTTCCTCACCCTTTGTACTCTGGCTGCTCCGGCCTTCTAGTAATTCCTAACATGCCAAGCAAACTTTCATCCTAGACCTTTGCACCTGCTAGTTCTAGACATTTGCATAATGGATTGTTGTCTCACATCCTTCAGGATTGCTCATCTATCACTACAGAGAAGTCCTCTCTGAGCACTACACTAAAATTGTACTCACACACTGTAGTTACATTTTACCCTCCTCACATATATAGATAGTCTTTTATTGGTCCATTTATTCTGTAAATATTAAACAGAACTTTTACCTGCCTGTAATTTTATATTACTGTCATTTTTAATAATTACATATTCAGCTGCCTTCCATTTAGGACCGGAAATGGTTATCTAATAGAATAATTTTTTATGTGATTTGGAAATAATTTGCAGGCCTGTTTTCCCACAATGAACTACTTGAGTGTAGTGGCTTTGTTGGGTTCGCTGCTATATCTCTAGCACTTAGATAAATTCTTCATTTATATAGTAGGTATTCAGTATTTTTAGTGATATAAATGAATGTTCTTATTTCATGCCAAGCATTGTGGTAAGTGCTTTACATATATTATCTCATTGAACTAAATGAGAACTATTACCAAGAATTTGAGAGTAAGTACTATTATTATTTGTATCTTACATAAGGCAAAACTAAGTTATAGAGATGTTAACTATGTTTCTCCCAATCCCATAGCCAATAAGTGTTGGATAAGATAACCTGAAATCAGTGTACTGCTAGTAACCCACTGCAAGACATGAATCAATATCTAATAGCTAAGTTTCAGAATGCAAATTCAAATGTTTAACTCTACCGTGAGTCTTACTCAATTCACCTTTCCAGATATTGTGCTAGGAGATTTTCATACATTTTCTTTTCTATTCAAAACAATAACCTTTACACTGTCATTCTCTCTGATTTGCAACTCATTAAACTAAATCTCAGAAAAGTTTTGTCCTGAGAAATGAGTTGACATCAAGTAGTTTTAAAAATACTTCCGTTCGCAACTAATTCAAAGAAAAGCATGAACTGAAACCTTCCTTCCATGTGAGAAGAAGGGACATTGATCTATGTCTTCCCTCAAGGTTTTCTTGCTTATCTTAAAATTCAATATATCTCTTGAAATGAAGCTATTTCTCAATAGATTTAAGACAACAGCTGTGTGTGTGTGTGTGTGTGTGTGTGTGTGTGTGTATGTGTGTGTGTGTGTGTGTATGTGTATGTGTGGGTGTGTGGTCTTTTATTGATCCATTTATTCTGTAAATGTTAAACAAAACTTTTACCTGCCTGTAATTTAGTATGAATGTCATTTATAATAATTTCACATCCAGCTGCCTGCCATTTAGGACCAGAAAATAGATTCATTCTTCTCTGAATTTTCTGTATTATATGTAATACCAGTAAATAAGATAATTTTAAAATATTCACACTAAAGAATATCACTATATGATTAACTTAAATTGACAAAGATTAATGAAAATATTATTCTGGCTGCCACTTCACTCTTACAACTCATTATGCTTAGAAAGCTTAAAGCATTGGGTTATTTTACAAAATATTTCTAATACAATCCATGGGGACATTTAGAACCAGTCTGGATGAAGCATTTCAAAGTGCATTGAAGAGGGTAATTTTGCACAGGCAGAGAGATTTATTTAGATTCAATACATCTTCTTTTCTACAATCACTTCTAATTTTTAAAGGACTATTGTGAAAACTATAATATACTTATTTCTTCATAATTTACATGTTTTTTCGTTATCAGGAACTGCATATTTAGTGGAATGAGCAAGAGGAGAGTGTGGTATACATACTTTGAGAATAGACTACTTGTTTCCTAATTTTTTTTTTTTTTTTAGCAATTCTTAGTTTTTTGACCTATTTATTTATTTATTTATTTAGAGACCGAGTCTCACTCTGTCACCCAGGCTGGAGTGTAGTGGCACGATCTCCGCTCACGGCAAGCTACGCCCCCCGGGTTCACGTCATTCTCCTGCCCCAGTAGAGACAGGGTTTGCCAGGATGGTCTCGATCTCCTGCCCTCGTGACCCTCCCGCCTCGGTCTCCCAAAGTGCTGGGATTACAGGCATGAGCCACGGTGCCCGGCCTAGTTTTTGACCTTATGTCCTCTGCTCTCAGCCCTTCTCCTCACACTTCAAGCCCAGGAAGTAAGCTTCTATACTAGTAGAGAATTTAGGGGAAAGATGCAGAGTAGGGAAGATACACAGTGGTCTCTCTTCAAAACAAATACACACAGCCCGTGCTTGGTGTGGTAGTCCAGAACCACAAAAATGGTGCGTAGGGTGACAGCATGCAAAACAATCTTAATAATCAGTGGACACAATTATGATTATGACATTTAAAGATTTTTGTTACAACATTAAACACTCTTGATGTCTGTTATAGATTTATAGAAAAATGGAAAAATAAACTGATATTTATTTAGCACACTATTTTAAAACATTTAAACATTAATAGGTGTTTGTAAACCTCTTGTTAAAAGTTTGAATAGTGCTTGTCATTTTCTTCTTGTTGCAGAACTTACAATATGGAGCCAGTATCTCTTCAATGCCTTGGCAACAAATTGTCATATTCTTTTTAAATTTGGGTCAGCTTCCAAAATTTTACCCTGTGTACTCTCAATGTGTCACTTCCTCTGGGACATCTTCATTCTTTTTCTCACAACCACTGTTTTCATTTCCTCTGACTTCGTATCTGGAGTTTCTGGAGTCTTTTGCATGCCAATAATGTCAACATTTCCAACATTAGGTATAGCTCCGATTACATTAATTTGTATTTTATTTTTGGTAGATTTCTGTCTGTTTGCTTCACTTTCATTTTTGTTGACCAGTACTCTCCTTCGATTATTTATTCTCTGCTTCCTGGTATTTGGGTTTCTCACTAGGTGATGAGTAAGCTGTACAACTAAATGCTTTGCTGTCTATGCAGAGGCTGAATAATAGATATGTAGTGACCAGTCACCAAAAGAATCCAAAAAAGTGATGTGGTCACTAATTATGATGTGCATTGATTATTTATGATTTTTAGACCAAAGATTTTACAACAAAGTTTATATTTTATGTAATTACTCAGTTAATAGACTGTGATAACTAAAATTTGAACCATGATGTTGGGAGAAATCGGTTATTTATACTTAGGTAGCTAGTGGTAAAACTGAAATTTGAGCATATTGGAACTATGAAAATCAACAGCTGACTGCCTGTTAACTTCATTCTTACTCTGGTTGACTCTTTCATTGAATGCTTATTATTTGCCAGGCACTGTTTGGCTCTAAAACTTACTTCATTTAATAATTCTCCCATGAAGTTTATAAAATATTATAATCTATATTTTGCTAATGAGAAAAACCTGACGAGAAACAATGAAATTTTCCCCAAGGAGGAGTAAGGTGCTGGAACTATGCCAATATAATTCCAAAGTCTAAGGTAGTTTTGAATTTCACTGTCACGCCTTTTAATTTGGTCAGTTATAGTTTCCTATAAACTAAGGTTTCTTGAACCATTTATAGTTTCAACTGGGGCTCACGAGATAATTTTTCCTGGGATAAGAAGATTCACTTATTTACCACTGTCTTGTGTATGGAACTTATCATAACCAATATCATATATTAAGGTCCAAATGTAATTACATTTTATTAAAGCTTGTTCCAGTACTATTCATTCTGATCCTTCAAGCCAATGTTATAAAGAAATCGCTACGCATTTTATATCACAGAACATGTAACTTGAACCATTAAGGGGCCACTCAATGTCTCCAGAATTTGAAGTCCACTGAAATGAAGTTATTTGTTTTTCTTCTGTGTCCTGCCAGTGTATATACAGGGTAGTATAGAAGGTGGGGTGAACTCAGAGGAGTGTGGTTTATTCAGGGTGCTAGTCATGTTAACTCTGTGCTGAACTTTCTTAGATAGGAATTTTAGTAATATAATCATCATTTAAGTTATTGCAACCAAGAAAAGAGGGCATTAGACTTAATAGAACATATTTCTGTGTTTTACGTCCTACCCCATTTGTTTTTTTGCTTTAATTCAAGTTTATAAACTATACATTTTATTGTTTTTGTTTTTCTTCTTAGAATTCTGAGATTGAACTTCCTATTAGCTAGACTGAGTACTTTTGCAACTTAAAATAATGATTTAGATGATAAATATTTGTTTTTATGAATGCTGTTTCCATTTCATCTTTCCTTTGAAATAATAAGAAAATGCTAAATGTGTGACCATGTGTGAGACAATCTAGATTATTTTTCTGATACCAAATATTTTTTTTAATTCACCTTCTATAAATGCAGTTGCTTTTTCTAGTAGTAAATGCATATTTTTGTGGTTCAATTTAACTCGCTGAAGTGGTAAAGCTCCTAAAACATGGTGGGGACCTCCAGGAATCCTTGTCACCCAGCTAGTCACTCAGCTTACTGAGTGTGATATGTGCAATAACAGACCCTGAAAGAGTGGCCTCAGACTAAGTTTATGGAGATGATAAATGGATTTTGTTTCCTGGGTTGTTGTTCTTGCAGAGGTTATTTTTTGAGATCAAGTGTATGAAATGAAACTTCACAAAAATGAAAAGTTAAGAATACTTGGAAAACACTCAAATAAAATAGCTTCTTAAAATCAATGTAGTTAAAGTCTTTGAATTGATTATACCACTATGTGGGAATGGTTCCACTAAAATATTCCGCATTTTGTATTTTAGAGTGTCATGTAAAATTCTTTGTTAATACATATCTCCTGGCATTTATTGTCACATTTAATATAGCAAGGTAGTTATCTTATACCAAGCTAATGTGTATTTTGAGTATACATGCAATCACTTCAGATTATATGCTTCTGCAATAAGGCTTCTTTCTTTATTACAATCTATTCCTGTATTTGTTTTTATTGTAAGGTGCTTTATTTTAAAACACTATTCTTACAAGAAATTATTTGCTTGGATGACTTCATATTTTTAGTTCGTAACAGGGTCTCTTAACTTGGGAATTACATTCATGGGGGTGTTTATAGTTGTACTTTAGGGCAGATTGATCTCCCTGTAACTGAATACAACATTTTGTGTGTGCTTATGTATTTTTCTAGACAGAAATTTCACCTGGTTTTCAGAAAGACTAATAAAGACTTCTTACCAGGACTTAATTTTATTCTGTACTTTATTTTATTATTTTACTCCTAGCAGGGTAGCTCCACACTGTTGACCCAGTTGCTGGTCTTCCATCCTCAACTGTCTACAGTACTGTTCCCTCAGGGCACACTTGGAGGCTGTGTCCCAGAAATGCTAATTTAGGCTTGCCTTGCTTGGTAGCCTGCCTGCAGGAGCCCCGTTTCCATTGGCAAATATGTGTTGTCATTGTGGCCTACCCTCAGCAGGATCTACACCCTTTTTCTGCTTTGCTACAGCTTAAAAAAGTAGGCAGGAACTTTGCTATGCCAACCTTAAATTTTATATGGTTTGGCTACATTTGCTGCTGTTGTTGTTGTTGTTTTTAATAAACAAAGATATTCTGTATTTTAAACTCCTTGAGGTCTTTGAAAATTTTTAAAAAGAAATCTGAGAAGGAAGCAGATAGAAAAAAAGTCTTCATTAGGAAAAAATTCCACATTTATAGTATATTCTACAGAGAAAAACTTTCCACTAGACACAATAGACTTTTCTGTCCTTTTGTGATACAGAGGTAAAGTTATGAATTTATCCAGGCTCCCAGCTGGAGATGATAGGCCAGTAGTCAGCCTTCCAGGAAAATAGCCTTTTCCCTAAAACAAACAGTCTTTAAGATACATCTTGGATACCTGGTGCTGACCTCCTCAGCATTCATTGCTCCTTTGTCAGATAACACATAGTCAATTCACAATGAGAAACATTTTTTTTCTCCTGCTCTCTATCCTCAAGGTTTGGGTGAAGTTGACCCTGTGCCTACTTCCAAAGACATAAGCCCATTAGCATCCTCATACTTCTGGTCACATTGTGACCCTATTCAGGACAAAAAGAGGCACATACGGGATTTTTGTTTAACTACTAGAAGACAGAAGCTCTCTCTACTTAAGGTCCCTTTTCTCTCCTTTCTCCCAACCTTTGACTTTGCACCTGGCACTGCTGGTCTCTAACTGTTGCACAGATCTTGAACCTTGAGGGAAAAACCCATATGGGAATAAAACCAACTTTTAGGGCAGAGCAGTATTCAGTGGAGAGAAATAAAACAGGGTCCTGATGCTATGTTTTGAGCCTTTGAATCGAACTACACCTGAAGCTAGTTTTATTCATGCATTATTCAGTTAGTTAAACAATACGTTTTCTGTTTTTCTTCTTAAGTCAATTTGATGGAGTTTATCACGTAACATGGATGGAGTCCTAGCTGTGTGCCAATGCTTCTGAAAGATCTTTCAAGAATGTGGCCCTGCTTCAATTGTCTTATATACTCAATATCTGATATTGACCAGAAATTAATAAATACCATTTGAACTATTAATGTTTATGCTATTTTTAGATATTGAGGTGATTTACTGCTTTTCAACAATGTTTGAGAGGTCAACTAACATGATTTTGGGGATGTAATCCAACATGGATAGAGCCAGAATTAGAAAGTCTACACCTGTAGTATAATTGCACCATCTCTATTTTATACTGTCTTTGGAGCTGATATTGATTTGTGGTAGAAGCCAAGGCTTAGATATGGAAGAAAGGTCCTGTTTGTCTGCTAGAAACAGATATACATAGTGCTCCAGGTGCCCTTGGATGAACACTGCCTCCTGCAGAATCTTAGCGAACAACAGTGGATTGTTTATTCTACATTGTTTCCACATAAATAATACTGACCAGCCTGGCACAGTGGCTCACGCCTGTAATCCCGGCACTTTGGGAGGCCAAGACTGGCAGATCATCTGAGGTCAGGGGTTTGAGACTAGCTTGGAGAACATGGTGAAACCCTGTCTCTACCAAAAATACAAAAATTATCTGGTGTGGTGGCTTGAGCCTGTAATCCCAGCCACTTGGGAGGCTGAGTCAGGAGAATCACTTGAACCTGGGAGGTGGAGGTTGCAGTGAGCTGAGATTGCTCCACTGCACTCCAGCCTGGGCAACAGAGTGAGACTCCATCTCAATAATAATAATAACAATAATGATAACAATGATAATACTGACCCTCTCTTCTATTAATTCACAGAGCAGTCAAAGTATGAGTTAGTGAAGGAGATGAAATTGTGATCATCCAAATCTTTGGTGTTTAAATGCTTCCTAAAACTGAAACATCCTAGAGGCTGCTAAGCACTCTTAACTGCATTTCTACTTTGGTAGTAAATTTATTCTCAGAACATTAGGATTTTTTTTTCAATCACTTTCCTTAAATACATTGCATATTTGAAGTCTCAGGCTGTGAACTTTGAAAAATGTTATCCCTGCTGAGTTTCTCTCTGGGTAACCACTTAGTCCTTCCCATTTTCAAGACTGCAATTGTTTTTCAGTAAGATTGGCTGAACTGAAATGACTTCAGTTTGCTGAATTACTGCCGTTGATTGGTTTCTTGTTTTGGTACAACTTATTATTCCTATGGAAACAATAGGTTCTTACTATGTTCTATCTCTCAACTACCCTGCAGAAAAAACTGCCGGGTTTTTCTGGATAACCAATCAGGAGTATTTCACTGTTATATCCTTACTGGGAAATTACTTCCTGTATTCTTCCCTTTTTTGTTTTACCAGTTTGTGAAATATTTGCAAGGATCAGATAAATTAATTTCTCCAGTTTGAACAAACAATTTCAAAGCTACCTTGTTGAGAAATAATAGAAAGTAGTTTTTAAATGTCTCTCTGTATGTGTGTGTGTGTGTGTGTATATATATATATAATTGTGTCAGACATTATTCAGAACAGATTATTAGCAGTTTTCTACAGTTTATATGCTTAAAATCTTCATAGGATATAGATAACTTTTTTTTTTAAGAAACTGATGTTTATTTTCGATCATCTTTGTTTCCATCTTGTTTAAGAGCCTGTGGAAGAACAGCTTAAGACCACTCAGTGGTTGCTCCTATTTGTTCAGTGTCCTGAGCAGTGGGAGCTGCAGACCCACTGCAGTGGCAGGCTGAGTGCTCTAGTCTTCAGTAAGGACCTGTTGAATAAGTACAGTGGTCACCTGAATGTCTTCAAACCAGACTGAGTTGAAGTGAACTCAGGAGCTGGAGCAGTTCATTCACCCTGAAATTTCTCCTTGGTCACAGCATTTGTTTTTAAGCAGTGGCCAGCTCCTGGAGATGGTGCCACCCATGCATAGAACTTCCCAGGTTAGCATTCCCAATATCAGACCCACTGAGTGAACTCCCTGTTTGTTGTATGATAAGTCAATATGCACATATTACAGAGTCTGTGTTACACAGAGCAATGGTAGGCAGACTAACATAAGATGACTCTAACAGGCTGGTGCTCAGTCCTGGGATCAGTAATCACCAGCAGGTGTGGCTTCTTGGATCTTGGTAGTGAAGATTCCAAGAGTGAAGCAGCCAGCAATAGGAGTGGCTCCACTGGAAGCGACAAACATCATCACATCTTGCTGGCCAGGATTCCTGGAGGGTATAAGACTGACATCACCAGAGTTTTCAATGGCAACAATGGCACAAGCTGCCAGCAGAAGCTTATATCAGTTCCTCTTGACATTTGTGTCATAGATGCAATCACTTTTCATTTTGTAGATATACTGTTCAATTTGTAAGTCAAGGTTGGTGCCATCTGAGTGGGTTGCTACTGCAAGGAATTTGAGAACATCCTCCTCTTTCATTTGCAGGACCTTAAGGGCTCCAGACATCATGAGTTCCCCTTTGTTACAATGGGAATCCAGAAGGACACTGTAGGAACCCTTCTCCAGGTAGTGTGGAAAGGAACCATCTATTTTTAACATAAGACAATTTTTTTTTCTCTCAGTATCTTGGACTAACTGTGCTTTTGAAAATGTTGGTCCAGCTCTGTGTTCAGTCTGTTTTAAAATCTAAATATTTCTTCACAGTAAAAGAAAAAAAAACTCTATCCCTTGGTGAAAGATCTCTAAAAGGAGAACTACAAAACATTGCTCAGATAAATCAGAGATGATCCAAACAAATGGAAAAACATTCCATGCTCATGAATGGGAAGAATCAATGTTGTGAAAATGGTCATATTGCGCAAAGCAATTTATAGATTCAATGCTATTCCTATTAAAGTACCATTGACATTATCCACAGAACTAGAAAAAACTATTCTAAAATTCATATGGAACCAAAAAGGAGTCTGAATAGCCAAGACAATCCTAAGAAAAAAGAACAAAGCTGGAGGCATCATACTACAGGTCTATAGTAACCAAAACCGCATGGTACTGGTACAAAAACAGATACATAGATCAATGGAACAGAATGGAGAACTCAGAATTATGACTGCACACCTATAACTATCTAAGCTTCAAACAACCTGACAAAAACAAGCAGTGGAGAAAGGACTCCCTAATCAATAAATGGTGCTGGGATAACTGGTTAGCCATATACAAAAGATTGAAACTGAGCCCCTTCCTTACACCATATACAAGAAATTAACTCAAGATGGATTCAAGACTTAAAAGTAAAACCTAAACTATAAAAAACCCTGGAAGACAACCTAGACAATACCATCTTGCACATAGGAATGGGCAAAGAGTTCATAATAAAGATGCTAAAAGCAATTGCAACAAAAGCAAAAAATTGACAAATGCAACCTAATTAAGCTCAAGAGCTTCTGCACAGCAAAGGAAACTATCAACAGAGTGAACAGACAACCTACAGAATGGGAGAAGAAATTTGCGTATATCCATCTGACAAAGGTCTAATATCCAGCATCTATAAGAAACTTAAACAAATTTACAAGAAAAAAAAAACAGCAACAAATAACCCCATTAAAAAGTGAGCAAAGGACAGGAAAAGACACTTGTCAAAAGAAGACAGACATGTGGCCAACAATCATATGAAAAAAATCAACATCGCTGATCATTAGAGAAATGGAAATCAAAACCACAATGAGATACCATCTCACACAGGTCAGAATGGCTATTAATAAAAGTAAAAAAATAACATATGCTGAGTAGACTGCAGAGAAAAAGTAACACTTAAGCACCTCTGTTGGGAGTTTAAATTAGCTTAACCATTGTGGAAGATAGTGTGGCAATTCCTCAAAGACCTAAAAACAGAACTACCATTTGACCCAGCAATCCCACTACTGGGTATATAACCAAAGGAATACAAATCATTCTATCATAAAGACACATGAACATGTGTGTTCATTGCAGCACTAGTCACAATAGCAAAGACATAGAATCAACCTAAATACCTGTCAGTGATAGAGTGGGTAAAGAAAATGTGATGCATATACTCCATGGAATACTACGCATCCATAAATAATGAGGTCATGTCCTTTGCAGGAACATGGATGGAGCTAGAGTCTATTATCCTTAGCAAACTAACATAGGAAGAGAAAACCAATACTGCCTGTTCTCACTTATAAGTGGAAACTAAATTATGAGAACACCTGGACACATACAAGGGAACAACACACCCTGGGGCCTATTGGAGGGTGAAGGGTGGAAGAGGATCAGGAAAAATAACTAATGGGTAGTAGGCTTATTACTGGGGTGACGAAATAATCTGTACCACAAACCCCCATGACACAAGTTTACCTGTAAAACAAACCTGCACATGTACCCCTAAACTGAAAATAAAATTTAAAAAAAGGAAAAAAGTTTCATCTATTTCCATGCTTACTTGTTTCTATTTGTTATAATTATTTGCTACAATTTTAAAATAGGCAATATTTTTATATGACTAAAATATAATATTTGTGTTGAAGCTTTATATAATACTACAGAATTAAAAAAAAAAATGAACAGAAACATAATACTGAGGCCAGGCTAGGCTAGGTGGCTCACGCCTATAATCCAGGCACTTTGGGAAGCCAAGGTGGTGGATCACCTGAGGTCAGGAGTTCTTGACCAGTCTGGCCAACATGGTGAAACCTCGTCTCTACCGAAACTACAAACATTAGCCGGGTGTGGTGGTGGGCGCCTGTAATCCTAGCTACTCAGGAGGCTGAGGCAGGAGAATTGCCTGAACCTGGGAGGTGGAAGTTGCAATGGGCCCAGATTGTGCCACTGCAGTCCAGCCTGGGCGACGAGAGCAAGACTCTGTCTCAAAAAAAAATAAAAATAAATAAAAACACCACATAATACTGAAAAACTCTTTTGGTGCCTTTTTTTGGTGAATGAATTATGCTACTGACTACCATTTTGTTTGTGACCATAAATAAACTGGTATATGTGTTTTTAAAGTTTTCCTATTTGCCAGAAAAGACTTTCAACTACTGTGGCTCAGACTGCTTCCTTAACATGGCCGTATGATTTTCATCATGGGAAAAGGCAGGGGAATTAGAGAATAGAACTCTCATATTTTGCCACAAACACTTTTAATTCTTAAGAATCATGTCTGCAATGTGTTGGCTATATGTTATTTAACATTTAATTTTTAATTGATAAATAAAATTATAGATATTTACTATATACAACATGTTGTTTTGAAATATACATATACATTATGGAATGGCCAATTCAAGATAATATATGTATTACCTCACATATTCACCATTTTTGTTGTGAGAACACTTAACATCCACTCTATTAGCACTTTTCAATAACACAATATATTGTTATTAACGGTAGTCACTGTGTTGTACAATAGGTCTCTTGAACTTATTCGTCCTATTTATCTAACTGAAATTTTGTATCCTTTAACCAGTATCTCCCCAACATCCCATCCAACCCATGCTACTCTCTACTTCTATGAGTTTAAATTTTTTAGATTCCACATGTAAATGAGATCATGTGGTATTTGTCTTTCTGTGCCTGGCCTATTTCACTTAACATGATGTCTTTCAGATTCATCTATGTTGTCAGAAATGACAGGATTTTCTTCTTGTTACGGTTGAATAGTATTCTGTTGTATGTATATGCCCTATTGTCTTTATCCATTCATCTGCTGATGGACACACAGGTTGATTCCGTGATTGTAGATAATGCTACAATGAACATGGGAATTTAACAATCTTTACAAGTGGCTGATTTCATTTCCTTTGAATATATACCCAGGAATAAGATTGCTGAAACATATGGTAGTTCTACTTTTAGTTTTTTGAGGAATCTCTATACTGTATTCGATGATGGATGTACTAATTTATATTCCCACAAACAATATGCAAGTGTTCTCTTTCCTCTACATATTTGTCAACGTTAGCTGTTTGAAAATTTTGGTTGAGGATAGTTTTAGAAATTTTATTAATGTTGCTTTTTATGAAACCTAGTATCACAATTTTTTTAGCATTTATTATGTTCTAAAATACACTCATAGCATTAAAAGCAGAAAATACTTTAAAGATTGTGCTTATTTTTCTCATTTTTGAAATGCAGAGCGCAAATTCCCACAGCTAATGGTTCATGAATCACTGGTAATGATTAACTATCTGAAAGTAGTAGAGCCAATCACTGAAAATAGTTTAAACTAAACTGTTTTCCTTGTGTGATAGATGTTTAATTTTGTTTATTTGGGCATATCTCTGTGTCTAATAATTACAAGAAGTAATACTGTGTTCAAGGCGGTGCTAAAGAATTGAAAAATCCATTTTGATAATAATAATTATAAAAATTCCAGCAGCTATTATTCATTGAACCCATACATCTTGTTTTATCCCAAGTTGCTTCTATTTATTTGCTTGAAACTACTCTGTGAAGCAGGTACTATTATTATAACTATTTTACAGATGAGAAAACTGAGCAAAATTAGGAAACTTGCTAGGTTCCTATGCATAGTGAGGCTGATCTAAGATTCAAACCCAGGTAGTTTTTTATACCAGAGTTCTCTAGCCGATATGGTTTGGCTGTGTCCCCACTCAAATCTCATCTTGAATTGTGGTTCACAAAATTCTCAGTTATCCTGGGAGGGACCTGGTGGGAGGTAATTGAATCATGGGGGTGGTTACCTCCACGCTGTTCTTGTGATAGTGAGTGAGTTCTCACAAGATCTGATGGTTGTACAAGGGGCTTTTCCCCTTTTGCTCAGTATTTCTCCTTGCTACCACCATGTGAATAAGTGTGTTTTCTTCCCCTTCTGCCATGATTTCAAGTTTCCTGAGGCCTTCCAGTCATGCTCAACAGTGATGAATTAAACCTCCTTCCTCTATAAATTACCCAGTCTTGGGCATGTCTTTTTTAGCAATGTGAGAAGGTACTAATACACTATTTTAACCAATATGATAATAAAGAGATTCCAAGAGTCACTTATGAACTGCTCTGTTATCTTAAGTAATGAAAGTTAAATAATTAAAATTAAAATCTTGGCCTTATACCTGAGACTGAGATTTGTCTTCAATTGGTCTGTGGTTGACTCCAGACATCAGTATTTTAAAAAATTCTCTTAAAGTTTGTAATATATAGTTAGGATTGTGGCCCCCAGGGATGCAAAAACACTTCCTATTTTAGCATGAAGTTCATGGTAATATATTTGCTCTCTAGTTTCTCTATTTTTCATTCCGTAGCCTTCTAATGCCTTGGAGTTCAAAGTTCAATCTAAAATTATATGTGAGTAGTTATGGAAACCAAGAGAGAAGATATTATAAATTCTAACGGGAGATAATACATAAGCTTCATTTATGCAGTGACATTTTACTATTAACATATGTTAAAATTCAAGTGTTAATGATGTACTCTAGCAGGTAAATTTTTCTTGTGCAGTAATCACCATCATCCTACAGAGCAGGTAAATAGACTGCAATGAAATAATTGATTCTAACTTGTGCCTAAATTTTTCTCTTTTCTGAAATGCTTTTTGAGTTGAAGTCATTGACATCTATCCTAATTGACTCCATAAAGGGAATACATTTTATACTCTGATTAATTTATATTAATTTTAACTTCTGTTAACAAATAAAATGATGCCTTATCTTTCTACCAGTTTCCATGTTAGAGCTCCAAAATTAATGTTTAGAAATTCTTTTAGCCCTCACTTGCTGAGTATTTTCATTGACACCTGAAAAATATCTTATGGCCTAATAAAGTACAAATAATAATGATATAGAAAATGCTGCTTAATGTTAACCTCAGAAAATGAGAACAATAAATTTCAGATGCTGGAAAATTTTGATAAGGCAATTGATAAACTTTCCCCCTTTTTCTTCTTGAAGGTAATTCTGTTCATTGTTTTATAGTTCATCAATTTTGATTCTATAATAAATTTCTTTATTTACCTACTACTTCTGAGCCAAATAAAAAAAGGTTTTCTGCATCTTTAAAACATTATTTCCAGAGAAAATAATACCAAACCAGTGTTAAGATAAATGAGTCTGTGAATAGTTCCATGTCTGTAATGCTATGATAATGTGAAGCCCCAAACCTCTTGCCAAAAAGTTTGCTGCTGCTGTTGTATGAAGCAAGTGAAAATCATTTTCTCCTCAAAAGACTTTTAAGCTAAAACCCTTTAAAAAATGGAATTACTTTTCTGGCTTACAGCCAATATTCACTTTATTTTAACTAACAAAAAAATGTTGAAATCATCTAGGTATGTTTCAAACCTCATAAAAGGAAGATTTTTCTAAGAAATATATTATCTTAACCATCATAAAAAAATCCCAATGATTTTTCTGTAGGTGCACAAAATGAAAGGATACTTTTCTGTTTCTGGAGGTGATTGTTTGGTGATTCTTGTTAAATCATAAATTTGTTCAGGAAGTATAGCTCTCTTTAAATTTTTGCATTCATATGCATTTGATATTTTATAGGTTACTAAAACCTTTATGTATCATGTATAAAAGAATTTGTTTTATATTTAAAATTTCACAGAGACCTAGAATATTTTACTGTGCTGCTTTAGAAGAGAAAATGTAGGTCCTATCAATTCCATTATATTAGAAACACAGACTGTCCATATTGAAGAAACATAGTTAATACATCAAAATGAAAACTGAATTTGGTTTTCATTTTATCTTATGCCTTTGTTTCATTGGGAAAGTCTGTATTACTCCAGATTTGCTAATATTCACAATATTCCCTGCTTAATGACTAAAATTTCATGAAAAACTAGCCTATGACAGTATTATTTCCTAGGTATAATATGGTACTGTGATTTTAAAGGTGTGTTAGTGAGTTGAAGAGAATTTTGGAAATGATTGCTATTCCAAGTGTAAAATCACGTATCTTTTTGACAATATTCATAGTGTTGGATAACATTGGTTTCTTCCTATTTTTCTAATATCTGCCAAATGTAAGAGGAGACAATAGAAAAATATTGAGAGACATTAATACCATATGCAGTGAATTGTGAATCTTTTGAGTCTACCTTTTTTATGATCTGTGATGCTGAATGAATGCCTTTCTATAAAAATGAAATGATGTATTAAGAATAAAATATCTCGTTCTTTTTATAAGTGATTTTATTTGTTTTGTTTATGTCTATATGACCATATTTACTTGATTTGGGGAGAGATCCCAAACTGACGATTAATGACGTCAGTGAAAATAGTGACAAAATATGGGACATTTCAAACATATTAGGCAAATTTATAGAGCTCTTTGTTTTCCATCCAGGTGTCATTAGATAGAAAGCATGACAGATGTAATTGTGATATATAGGTAGGACAACACATCATTTAATTTATTTGTGAGGGTGTTAGAAGGGAAAAGGAAGAAACCAGTCCTCTAATCATGGAAGCCTTCAACATCATGAGATCTTCCAGGAGGTATGGAACTTTCATCAGCGTTCTCCCTGAGGGCATTGAGGTGAGATTGAAAACATGAGTAACCAACAGTTTCAGTTTTGGACAATTCTGAAAATCTTACTACTAATACCTAATTGTCAAATTTGGAATCTTGACCCTACCTTAATCTATAAGCCAGCAAATATATATGAGGTATCTAGTTTACAATTCATTTCTCTTTTCCAGGAGAGAAAACTGTTTATTTTAGAATGGGTGGAATATTTATTCTAATCTTTCCACAAGATAAAATTTATAATTTTATAAAAATGGCCTAAGAAATGTTTTACTTTTCATTAAATTATTTTAAGTTCATATCTGTATTTTTATGCCTCATATTTTTTTGTGTATCTTGATGTTATCAAGATTCTTTGCTACTTCTTTAAAGATAAACATAATTATCTTTCTCAAGAGTATCATCCTTTTTATATGGGCAGAGTGAGATTAGGGGTAGAGTGTTGTAAACAGTTGGGGATTTTGGTTTTATAAAAATGTTTTTAGGGACTTATATAGTTAGGTACTTCCAATGATGTGATGGATTTGTGATAATCAAAACTATAACACACACGTTTGTGGATGTGCCTTTTCCCTGTGTATTTAATCTCTAAAAGTTGTTTTACATAGAATTCAAATTTAACCATACCTATAAGATGGAATACAAAACTTTTAAAAATGGCTATAATAATTTTAGTAACATGGATATCATGTGCATTGTAATTCACTGCCTATACAATTTGTTTAGTGAATTTGATAGGATTTCTACAGTTGGTCATATACATGTGGCTCCACATAGTTGACTTAATAGTTAAGTTGTCTACATCTTATTTTTCTGTTTATTAATTTTGTGGTTAGTGTTGTCAATATTATTTTTACTCCCTGTCTGTGACTTCTTCTTTCCCAAATCCATTTAATCTCTCAGGATTGAGGAGCATGGATTATCTCTCTTTATTCCTTTTTTGTCTGTCTGCAATGGTACATATCTGTCTGCAATGGTACATTATTGCATCCTTTGTGAATAAGTGGACAAAAATCTTAGTACTTTTCTAGAATATCATTTACTGCAAGTGGGTACAAATGAAGGTCAGTGAAGAAGTTGCTTTGTTTACAGAAATCTCAATTTCTGAAAATTATTTAGAAACAAAAGGCTTGAGTGACATTAAGTAATTTAGAATCTACTGCAGGTAAAAAATATGATGGAAAAATAATTCTCACATAGTTTATATGCAAATTTAATAGGTAGATGTACATACAATCTTTGTGTGAATTTATATAATCTAAGGTTTTGATGGATACTCTTCAAATCAGCTTATCTTGAGATAAAACCAAAAGACATTAAATATTAATCAGATAATGCTCATATCAATAAGATGTGACAGATATCAGATAGGATATTAAGTAAATTAATATCACTTGACTAAATCTGTAGCCAATAATTTAGAATTATAGAATTTAGAAATTATTTGGTATCTTTTTTATGAAAAAAATATGTGTTTGCTCAAGATTATATATCTAGTTTATGGTAGATCTATGATTGATCCTCTGGACCTCTGCTCTGCATTTAATTACTAGTTTCCTCAATGAATAATGTTTAATAGTCCTGTGTTTTTCCATTTTGCTTAGGACAAATCCTTGTTACCGCTCAGTATGAGAAAAATACTCCTGTGTCCACATGTGTGTATGTGTGTTTGTCATATTACTATGTCAATAAAATGTTTTGTGTAAGTTATTTTTAATATAGCATCTTATTTTAATATAGAATTATGTATTTATAATATATTCTATTTTCTCATTTAATTTTTCTTCCTTAGTACTCAGTATATTCAAGAGAAAATTTACAAAATGGAAAATTAGAATTAGGAGTATGGTTCCATTTTACATCATGGAATTAATCTATATGGCCTCTAAAGAGAAGAAGCAAAGAGGCCAATAATACTGGTGTTATTAGCATCACAATGTTATCAAGTAGATTTATCAGGTTTATAAATGCCAGAAAAGAAAAGCTCTTGTGGATTTAAATTCTTGTTCATCATATAATTTTTTGTCTGGGATTCTTATAGACAAATATCAGGTAGGAGCAAAATAAGGGAAATGAGAAGGAGTTACTAGAGTTTTGCTACTTAATGTGAGTACATACATTCAAGTTCTTAAAAGAACAAGGTATTTAAATGTGTAGCATATATCAAAATTAAAGGCAACTAGGCATAATAAAGGGCAGAATTTGTTTCTAATTGTACAAATTATATAAAAGCCTGGCACACAATTTTGCATAATTTAAAGAGTTGATGAGTAAAATATCCATTAGAGTACCTTATCTAATGGTGTGGAATTATTACCTTAGGCATGTTTTAGTAGGTATAATTTTACATCATCCAAATGACTATTTTTCCTGTGCTTTCTATAAATGGTGGTGGTAAAACCACACTGAAGGTTACTTAATATTTCTTTATTCTTGGCTTCTCAATATTTCATGTCCTTTGACACTCAGCAGCTATAATTAAAGTGAAGTTAGAGATTTCTTAGACAAGGGGACTCTTCAGCTTACTATTGTTAACTGTCCTTATTTAAAGCTCTATTACTTACCTGATATTGACATGGGAGTGCTGGGAAGGGAAGAGCATGGTCCCTTTAAATGACATGGAAGACGGGAAGGGAGGTGCTGGGTAGAAGAAGGAGTGGTCCCTGGCAAAGGCTCCACCCCCAAGGACCTAGGTGAGGCCAGGCGCCATCCCCCTACTGGCTTCACCATCTGCCAAGAGCTACTTCTATTCAGTAAAACCTTGCGCTCATTCTTCAAGCGCATGTGTGATCCGATTTTTCTGGTACACCAAGGCAAGAAACCCTGGGATACAGAAAGTCCTCTGTCCTTGTGACAAGTTAGAGGGTTTATCTAATTGGGCTGGTTAGCACAAGCCGCCTATAGACAGCAAACTAAAAGAGCACCCTGTAACACCCACCCACTGGGGTTTCAGGAGCTGTAAACATTCACCCCTAGACACTGCCATGGGGTCAGAGCCCCACACCCTACCTGTCTGTATGCTCCCCTATAGGTGTGAGCAGTGGGGCACTGAAGAAGCAGCCACACCTCCATCACACGCCCTGTGAGGGGGACAAGGGAACCTTTCCCATTTCATTATGAGTCTGAAAGGAGAGAAGAAATGATGCTGTGACTTTTCAAACTGTCAGAGCAACAGTGTTATTTCTTTTTATTATAGTTTGTTGCACTTTTCACTATCAAATTTTAAAAGTAACTTGATGACAGTCTGTGTCACATATTTTGAATAATTTCATCATATAGATGACAAGCATGAAAAAGGTGGTTCACAGATAATCAAAAGCTGAAACTTCAGTGTTGCACAAAGCTATATGCTGGGAAATCAAATTTCATCATCAAGGTATTCATCTGGGTTTTCCATTAGTAAAATGAACCTGTTTTTAAAGCTAAGGTGTCTTAAAAGTATTGTAGTATACGGAACATCAAACTGAAAAGTTATCAAAGAAAGTAGATTAATAAAAAGCCTTTGGCCGGGCGCGGTGGCTCAAGCCTATAATCCCAGCACTTTGGGAGGCCAAGACGGGCGGATCACGAGGTCAGAAGATCGAGACCATCCTGGCTAACACGGTGAAATCCCGTCTCTACTAAAAAATACAAAAAAACTAGCCGGGCGAGGTGGTGGGTGCCTGGAGTCCCAGCTACTTGGGAGGCTGAGGCAGGAGAATGGCGTAAACCTGGGAGACAGAGCTTTCAGTGAGCTGAGATCCGGCCACTGCACTCCAGCCTGGGCGACAGAGCGAGACTCCATCAAAACAAACAAACAAACAAACAAACAAAAAACCTTTAAACATGATTCTGCATTACTCCATTAAAATTAATTACTTTAAATGAAACTCAATTTTAAAATGCTGTGTGTCACTGACAATGGAAAATCATATCCTTTTGCCATTTTTCAGTTATGCAAAAATCTAGAATTTGATCATCATAAGTGAATTCTATTAACTTGACCCTCACATCCTATTTTCAAAACATATTATGTAAGCTTAATACAATAGATTTTCCTCAACCAAATACATAAATAAGTGTAGAAGTTCTTTTTTAAAAATTACATTACCCAAGATTAGTCTAAACAAGTGTTAAGTTTAGATGTGAAATCAATAACTTGATCATATTATATCTCTGTTGGTGGGAGGGACCTTAGGAGGATAAGGTAGTACAGTAACTCCCCCAATTTTTTGGAGGACAAAATATACTTATATAAGTAAAACTGTAGTTAAAATTAATCAAATTCATTTTTCTGATTTTAATCCTATTTATAATGTGGTGTTCTGTCTTCAGCATTGAAATTGGTCTTTCTCAAATTAAAATAATAAATTTTTGTTTCTTTTCATTTGTCTACTATTTTGGAAAATTTTTCCTCAACCTTATGAACACATAAATATGTAATATAAAAATGTGTCTGATGATATGTCTCTACATCCTTCACTCTTCAAATGAGTGTGTCATACCATCATTGCTATTCACATGTAAAGGATGCCTATAACCTCATACGTTAAAAGAAAAATAGTAAAAACTTGAGAACTGCAACTGAGTGAAACTCAAATATTCAACAATTTGGAGAGAGAGCCATTTTTTATTTAGTTTGGTTTTCTGTCTGTTTTCTTATCAGCAAGAAAATCTACCATTTAAAAATTTTTCACTATTCAGGGTGAGAAATAATGCATTTATTTTATTTGAGAAACCACATTGAAATGTCTTTATTATTTTCAAGGAACTGCAGCAAAGTCATAAAAAATTAAGTAAGAACATAAAATAGGGTAATATTTATTTGCTAATTCAGTAATAGTTCTTTACTAAAAAACAGGCAACACCACTTACCTAATGAACAGAATCATATAGGTTAGTGTTAAGTCAGAAATTGTGAAAGTCCTAAGAGTTAACCCTATTTAGAAAATAAATTAGCTGGCTAAAATTATTTATATGTGTATATATATTATATAACTATTTTTATATTAAAATGATTATATATTCTAAATAGGATTAAATATTTTTATCTACTGTATATTATTTTTATAATATATATAATAGTATGTGTATAAATATACATAGTATGCCAGTAATATACACATATACATAATATATGTGTGTATATTGCATATATTATTTCTGTCAATAATATATATGTACACATATACATAATATACATAATGGTATGTATGAAATACATACATATGCTAATATATGTATATATGTAATATATAATAATCTATACATATATTATGTATATATACACATATATTATGCCAGTTATATATACATATGTGTGTGTATATATATAACTGGCATAATATATGTGTATTTGTGTATATATATACACATATATATATTTCTAGCATAATATATGTATCCATAATACATACACACACATATATATAGAAAAACTGGCATATTAATATATATGCCAGCTATGTATAACTGACAATATGTGTGTATTTCTAGCACAATACATATGTACATATAATACACACATATACACACATATATGTCATATTTATATGGCAGCTATGTATAACTGACATGTATGTGTGAATATATATAAATATATAAAACTGGCATAATATATGTATATTTTGTATACGTACCATTATGTATATACACATATATATGTGTAGATATATATTACAGAAAACAGAAGGCCTTTAGGTTAGAGGGAAAAAAAGGCAGTTAATTACTCAATTACTCATAATAAAAGTGGAATCCAGAGTACTGTCCCAATCAACCTAGTGTTATTTGCTGAGAGCAAGATGGTACCTGTACATGAAGTATATTACAGGAGAATAACCTAGAAATTAGAAATAAAACAACTCTGATCATATATGCGGTTTCTTGTCACCTGCCCATCTTCTTCTCCACAGAGAGTAACCTTATCTTTATTCTAAAATACATGCAGATCCACTATGGAGAGGAAAAAAAGCGGTCTTTGCCTTTACGAACTTGGATGATTTCTGGGGAGGGAGGTACAACTAAGATTTACTGTTCTGTGATGTCTCCTTACACAAATATTCCTACATGGACAACACAGGTCTTTGCTCAGAGAACTCAAACTGATGAAGTGTAAGGCACTCATGCAGAATCGCCATCTCCCAAAAGCTGGTCTTGGAGTTTTCTAAGTTCTGCATTAGTGCGTCCTCCTCTCGGGTAATGCCTTTGCTTTGGTTGGCATCTGTTACATGAGGTCTTGATGCCTGACTTGCAGATAAAATTAAACTCTGTGCTTACTTCCATTTCCAAATGTAAGGCCCTGGAGAGTTTTCAGATCAATGTTTTTTTTCGTCCTTCTGGTGTCACTCAGTTTGTGTTTGACTCTTTTATTAGAATTCCACACTTAGTAATGATTGTCTCCCTTTCTAGGTCAGCTAAGGTTTTTTAACTTTAATTCTCTCCGTTTAATTAAAAAGTGAGCAATACTAGGGATCCAAAGTAAATAATTAATTTACTGTATTCACTAGTATTTTAAAATTAGCAATCACTCAGTGTCAAATATATGTTTGTGCATATATATATCTCTCTATATAGCCAGCCACTCAGTATACAGACATAAATACATTACATTTTCTGCCCTAAAGAGGTTATAATCTAGAGTTAAAAGACAAACTTACAAAGTAATTGCAATGTGTTAACAAGTATATGCTGGAAATCTATAAAGATTGAATCAATTGAGGTGAATTCAGTTTTACCATATGAGACAGGAAGGCTTCAAAGAGCTGAAAATGATGAAGAAAAGGGTATTTCAGGCAAAAAAGCAACGTGATCCACAACCTGGAGGCAAAGGTAAATGTAGCAGGAAGCAGGAGTAACTCTGCATGTAGGAAAATAGGGGTTAAAGAGAAGTTAGAGTAGTAACACTTCTGTTTATTGACATATGTCAGGTTATGAGGACCTGACATGCTATACTGAGACGGCTCTATTTTATTCTTGTGGACAGTGGTTTTAAGACTTATTTTCTCAGTAGGGAAATTCTTCAATGGAAGTTGTCTTAGTTAAAATTTAAAACAATTGCTATAGGTAATAAGAAGCTTAAAGTGATGGTGATTGGGAATGCCTCATAATAGCTGCACTTAGTAACAATTAATCTAAGAATGGAGAATGCCTTGAAGGAATATAAATATGGAGGGAGAAAGAATTGCAATATTTCAGGTAAGAAATGAAGAGAGCCTGGATTAGGGTAATATTAGTAGGGATAGAAAATCGATACAGGTTAGGGAGCAAAATTGCAGAATAGAAGCCTATATATACCCTTTGTGCCTCCCGCCCTTCCCCTCTCAAACACCACATTTTAACAAAAAGGTCCCCAAATCATGTGAGCACTCACAGCACCTGGTTTAAATATCATATTGAGAGGTGACAACGTGCTGGCAGCCTCACTCTGGGTGCCTCGTCGGCCTCAGCGCTCACTGTGGCCATGCTTGAGGAGCCCTTCAGCCCACCATGGCACTGTGGAAGCCCCTCTCTGGGCTGGCTGAGGCCAGAGCCGCCCCCCTCTACTTGCGAGGAGGTGTGGAGGGAGAGGCGCGGGCGGGAACCTGTGCTGCAAGAGGCGCTCAGGAACCAGCGCGAGTTCCGGTGGGAGCGGGTGCTGGCTTGGCGGGCCTGCACATGGAGCGGCTGGCCGGCGTCGCTGGCCCAGGGCAGTGAGAGGCTTAGCGCCCGGGCCAACAGCTGCGGAGGTTGTGCAGGGTCCCCCAGCACTGCCGGCCGGCATGCACCGTGCTGGAATTCTCCCCGGGCCTCAACCACCTCCCCGTGGGGCAGGGCTCAGGACCTGCAGCCCACCATGTCCGAGACCCCCCTCCACGGTGGGCTCCCGCGCGGCTGGAGTCTCCCACACAGGCGCCACCCCCTGCTCTGTGGCGCTGGGTCCCATCGACCGCCCAAGGGCTGAGGAGTGCAGGTGCGGCTTGGGGACTGGCGGGCAGCTCCGCCTGCAGCCATGGTGCAGGATCCACAAGGTGAATCCAGCTGGGCTCCTGAGTCTAGTGGGGACTTGGAGAACCTTTATGTCTAGCTAAGGGATTGTAAATACACCAATCAGCACTCTGTGTCTAGCTCAGGGTTTGTAAATACACCAATTGGTACTCTGTATCTAGCTAACCTAGTGCGGACTTGGAGAATATTTCCATCTGGCACTGTGTGTCTAGCTCAAGGATTGTAAGACCAATCTGTAAAACAGACCAATCAGCAGGATGTGGTTGGGGTCAGATAAGGGAATAAAAGCAGGCTGCCTGAGCCACCAGTGGCAACCCGGTCAGGTCCCCTTCCACACTGGTGGAAGCTTTATTCTTTCACTCTTTACAATAAATCTTGCTGCTGCTCACTCTTTGGGTCCACGCTGACTTTAAGAGCTGTAACACTCACTGCGAAGGTCTGCAGCTTCACTCCTGAAGCCAGAGAGACCACGATGCCACTGGGAAGAATGAACAACTCCAGACGTGCTGCCTTTGACAGCTGTAACACTCACCACAAAGGTCTGCAGCTTTAATCCTGACAGGGAGACCACGAACCAACCAGAAGGAAGAAGGTCTGAAGGAACGTCTGAAGGAACAAACTCGGGACACACCATCTTTAAGAACTGTAACACTCACCGCGAGGGTTTGCAGCTTCATTCTTGAAGTCAGTGAAACCAAGAACCCACCAATTTCGGACACAATATCCCTGAAAGAGGCACTAGATGAGGAGAGGAAAGACAATTCTGAATCACCAATGCCACCCCTCACCCATCCTCTGATAGTAGTCCGGACATGCTAGAGTCTGGGCACTTGGCAGAGCCCTCACCAGAGGGAATCACCCCTCCGAGCGGTTGTAACTTGTGTTTCTTCGCAAGTCTTGCTACCACAGGCCAAAGTTCTCTGGGGTCCTGGATAAACTTGAAAGGCAGTCTGGGACAGAATGACCCAATTTCTAGGCAACTCCTAGTGCCAGGGTTGGCTCAGAGCCATTGGACTAGGGTAGCATGGGACCTATGGAGACATTGGTTAGGGTGTCTGAGGGAGTGCTTATGCCATGACTCCAACTGCAGGCTGTACAGCTTGCAGCAACAAAAGTGACTCCTTCCTTCTGCTTAAGGAGAAGAGAGGAAAGAGAAGAGAGGACTTTGTCTTGTATCTTGGATATCAGCTCAGCCACAGTCGGATAGGGCCATAGGCAGAGTCATGAGGTCCCCTTTCCAGGTCCTACCTCCCAGGTAACATTTCTAGACACACTCTGGGCTAAAAGGGAAGCCACTTCCTTGAAGGCAAGGGCTCAGTCCTAGCAGGATTCATCGCCTGCTGACTAAAGAGCTCTTGGGCTCTGAAAACCCGGTGGCTATAGCCAAGTAGTACCCTGTGGGCCTGGGGTTCTGAGATATGCTGACTTCAGGAGTGATCAGCAAACTCATAGCTATGGTGGCTATGGTGAAAGACTATGAGAAAAGCAGAAGAAAAAGTGAAGAATATTTTGTCTTGTACTTTAGGTAACAGCTCGGCCACAGTAGAGCAATAAACAGGCTCCTGGCGTCCCCATGTTAAGGCTTAGACTCATGGACAGCATTTGTGAAGTTTCCCTGGGCCAGAGAGGAAGCCATTCTCTTGAAAAATGAGTTCCATGCTTGGCAGCATTCACCACCTGCTAACTGAAGAGTGCTTGAGCTTTAAGTGAACATCAGTGGTGGCCTGGCAGAACCCTCCATGAACTGGTGGTGGTGGTGGCTACAGGGAGAGGCTGTGCCTGTGGAAAGGGGAGGAAAGAACAGGAAGGACTTTGGATTGTGGAATGAGCTGACTGCAACATACTCAAGCAAAGATGTTGTAAACACTTTGGCAGCAGTGACTTGAGATCAGAAACCAAACTTGATATTGATACAAAGAAAATAAGCTTACATGTTGGAGAGCTGTTTTCAAAAGCTGTTTTCACTGGGCTTTCTTTCATTTTGGGGGAAAATTAAGGCCTGACATAAAGGGCACTTGGGATTTTCTGGTGTTTTCTCAAGACACAGAAGTCTTAGAAACACCTTTTTCTTGAAAAGTGATATTTTTTCTTGAATTTAAGAATTTGTAAGGCCATAGATGGGAGGATTACATTCTTCAACATCTTTAATGCTATGATTTACAAAAAACAATAGAGAGAAAAGCTAGGGAAAATTTGACTTGATTTACTGAGATTTGAATGATATGTAAAATATCAACCATATGTTTTTGTAAAACAAATACAAAACTCTTAAAGAACATTTCATTTGTCCCTTTTTGGTTACTTTTTTTGTGGCAGATGCAGACTGAAGTAAGACAGCTCTCTCTTGAAAAGATTGATTAAAGAAAATGGTTATTTTCATATAAACAAACTAATATGAAGTAATGCTAAATTTTTTGATCTTTATAATGGAATCAGAATGATTTTAGGTTTTAATTTAGAATCTTCTTTATGGTTCATTATGCAAAAATAAAACTTTAAATTCAAGATGCAGATCAGAAAGGGTCCCAGTCCCCAGCCTCAGAGCATCACATGGTACTGGATTTCAAGGAGCATTTAAACACAAACACGTGGAATTATTGTAACTTGGCATTTTCCTTGAAGAAATAGCAAGTGTTTTTGAAAAGTTTATTGCATTCTATTGCTTTCATAATAATGTTTTCACAGGAAAAGGACTCAGGGACTCTAGCAATAAAACAGGCTCTCTGTTTCACCTTGGTCTGTCTAGGAGAACAGGCTTTCCAAATATACTGTCTGCCCTCACAACTTAATCACATGGCACCCAAGCTGATCATGGCACCCAATTAATAATGGTTCAGCCTAGTCTAGGATCAGTAATTGAGTTAAAGAGAATGCACAGGTTTGTATTTATCAGAAGGCTCATGCTTTTCTCCTTGGGCATAATTACAATGGGCAAAATGTTCAATCTGAAAGAGGTGAAAGGAGGGCTATTTCCTGGTTCTAACATCATTCTGTTGGAAGAGGGGGTATAGTTTTAGCCTGGATCTCCACACATCTTCACCACAAAACAGGCAGCTGTTAAAAGGTGAAGGGTAGGACTGTAGGCACATCTACCCTCTTCCAAAGGAATGAGTTTTGGCGTTATGTACCTGAAAAGAAAATCATACTAGGAAATCGAGCTTAATGGAGAGCTCTGGTTGAACATTTATTTGGAGTGTGTGAGCAATAGGCCTATCTACAAGTTGAAAAACTGGACAATCAAAAGTACGTGGGAAAGCTTTGAGGGCTAGAACTATGGTGATCATTTGTGGTGAAAATCATTTAGAAAAGTGATGGACAAGTTAATCTATTAAAATGTTTTTCTTATTATAACTGTAAAATGCAAATGAAATCTAAGATATTTTTCTTCTGATTGGAAAGTATACAAAAATTTTTTAAAGACATTATCAGCCAGTGTTTTAAAAAAAGCAGTGTCATACATTAATGGCTGTTGTGTTATATAGTCCAATTTCTAAAAGAAACTGTAATAATGATTACTAAAATGACCAATGCATGTGCACTTTGATCTAGTTATTCCACTCACGTCTTTGTAAGGTAAATATATTCATATGTGTGAAATTATATAGTTACTAAGCTGAGAAATATATAAACAAACCTACAATGTAATAATAGGCAGTGTCTAAAAAAGCACAAACAAAAGACAAAATAGCTTATAGTGAGCTCCAAAAAATACAGTTAAGTGAGTAAAGCCAAGTGCCACATACACATCAGGTCAGTGTGTATAGTATGTTACCATGTGGCTTTTAAAAAAGGGATATTTATTATATGCATCGTCTTTGAAAGGATACCCAAGAAACTGAATAGATGTGATTATGGAGAGATCAAGCTTTCATGGTTTGAATGTGATACCTTGTGGATATTTCTACCCTCAAACAAATTAAAAATAAAATATAAGTAATACATAAGTAAAACTAATTCTTGGTCATTCTAATATTTGAAACATATAGAAAAAATACTTTAATTGATAATATAAATATATCTACCATTACAGAATATTTCTGACAATTCTTCTCTGAGCATTTATATTTTTTCACATAAATTAAGACTGTATATTTATGCTTAATGCTTCTTTCAGTTAATGAACCCAAACATTTCCCTATGATATTTCAGTACTTCACAAACATTGTTTTTAATAATTGTAAGTGTAATTATATTAATGTAGAATATTTCATCGTCTTAATGTTGGACACAAAAGTTTTTCATCAGTATCGTAAACATTTATGGAACCATTTTGGGACATTTTAGTTACAGTTATTTATTTACAATAGCCTTCTTAAAATAGAAATATTTAGTCAGTTTGTGTGCATATTTTTAGGGTACCAGCAAAACACAAACATAAAATGCCTATTGCTAATAGTACCCCAGTAAATGTGGAACTGTAGATATCTCTGCTATGTACTGATTTCCTTTCTTTTTTTTTTTTTTTTGAGATTAAATTTATTTATTTATTTATTTATATTTATTTATTATTATTATTATACTTTAAGTTCTAGGGTACATGTGCATAACGTGCAGGTTTGTTACATATGTATACTTGTGCCATGTTGCTGTGCTGCACCCATCAACTCATCAGCACCCATCAACTTGTCGTTTACATCAGGTATAACTCCCAATGCAATCCCTCCCCCTTCCCCCCTCCCCATGATAGGCCCCGGTGTGTGATGTTCCCCTTCCCGAGTCCAAGTGATCTCATTGTTCAGTTCCCACCTATGAGTGAGAACATGCGGTGTTTGGTTTTCTGTTCTTGTGATAGTTTGCTAAGAATGATGGTTTCCAGCTGCATCCATGTCCCTACAAAGGACACAAACTCATCCTTTTTTATGGCTGCATAGTATTCCATGGTGTATATGTGCCACATTTTCTTAATCCAGTCTGTCACTGATGGACATCTGGGTTGATTCCAAGTCTTTGCTATTGTGAATAGTGCTACAATAAACATACGTGTGCATGTGTCTTTATAGCAGCATGATTTATAATCCTTTGGGTATATACCCAGTAATGGGATGGCTGGGTCATATGGTACATCTAGTTCTAGGTCTTTGAGGAATCGCCATACTGTTTTCCATAATGGTTGAACTAGTTTACAATCCCACCAGCAGTGTAAAAGTGTTCCTATTTCTCCACATCCTCTCCAGCACCTGTTGTTTCCTGACTTTTTAATGATTGCCATTCTAACTGGTGTGAGATGGTATCTCATTGTGGTTTTGATTTGCATTTTGAACTAGTTTACTATCCCACCAACAGTGTAAAAGCGTTCCTATTTCTCCACATCCTCTCCAGCACCTGTTGTTTCCTGGCTTTTTAATGATCGCCATTCTAACTGGTGTGAGATGGTATCTCATTGTGGTTTTGATTTGCATTTCTCTGATGGCCAGTGATGATGAGCATTTTTTCATGTGTCTGTTGGCTGTATGAATGTCTTCTTTTGAGAAGTGTCTCTTCTTATCCTTTGCCCACTTTTTGATCGGGTTTTTTTTCCTGTAAATTTGTTTGAGTTCTTTGTAGGTTCTGGATATTAGCCCTTTGTCTGATGAGTAGATTGCAAAAATTTTCTCTCATTCTGTAGGTTGCCTGTTCACTCTGATGGTAATTTCTTTTGCTGTGCAGAAGCTCTTTAGTTTAATTATATCCCGTTTGTCAATTTTGGCTTTTGCTGCCATTGCTTTTGGTGTTTTAGACATGAAGTCTTTGCCCATGCCTATGTCCTGAATGGTACTACCTAGGTTTTCTTCTAGGATTTTTATGGTATTAGGTCTAACATTTAAGTCTCTAATCCATCTTGAATTAATTTTCCTATAAGGAGTAAGGAAAGGATCCAGTTTCAGCTTTCTATTTATGGCTAGTCAATTTTCCCAGCACCATTTATTAAATAGGGAATCCTTTCCCCATTTCTTGTTTCTCTCAGGTTTGTCAAAGATCAGATGGCTGTAGATGTGTGGTATTATTTCTGAGGACTCTGTTCTGTTCCATTAGTCTATATCTCTGTTTTGGTACCAGTACCATGCTGTTTTGGTTACTGTAGCCTTGTAGTATAGTCTGAAGTCAGGTAGCATGATGCCTCCAGCTTTGTTCTTTTGACTTAGGATTGTCTTGGAGATGCGGGCTCTTTTTTGGTTCCATATGAACTTTAAAGCAGTTTTTTCCAATTCTGTGAAGAAACTCATTGGTAGCTTGATGGGGATGGCATTGAATCTATAAATAACCTTGGGCAGTATGGCCATTTTCACGATATTGATTCTTCTTATCCATGAGCATGGTATGTTCTTCCATTTGTTTGTGTTCTCTTTTATTTCACTGAGCAGTGGTTTGTAGTTCCCCTTGAAGAGGTCCTTTACATCCCTTGTAAGTTGGATTCCTAGATATTTTATTCTCTTTGAAGCGATTGTGAATGGAAGTTCATTCCTGATTTGGCTCTCTGTTTGTCTGTTACTGGTGTATAAGAATGCTTGTGATTTTTGCACATTAATTTTGTATCCTGAGACTTTGCTGAAGTTGCTTATCAGCTTAAGGAGATTTTGGGCTGAGACAATGGGGTTTTCTAAATATACAATCATGTCATCTGCAAACAGGGACAATTTGACTTCTTCTTTTCCTAACTGAATACCCTTGATTTCTTTTTCTTGCCTGATTGCCCTAGCCAGAACTTCCAACACTATGTTGAATAGGAGTGGTGAGAGAGGGCATCCCTGTCTTGTGCCAGTTTTCAAAGGGAATTTTTCCAGTTTTTGCCCATTCAGTATGATATTGGCTGTGGGTTTGTCATAAATAGCTCTTATTATTTTGAGGTACGTTCCATCAATACCGAATTTGTTGAGCGTTTTTAGCATGAAGGGCTGTTGAATATTGTCAAAAGCCTTTTCTGCATCTATTGAGATAATCATGTGGTTCTTGTCTTTGGTTCTGTTTATATGCTGGATTATGTTTATTGATTTGCGAATGTTGAACCAGCCTTGCATCCCAGGGATGAAGCCCACTTGATCATGGTGGATAAGCTTTTTGATGTGCTGCTGAATCCGGTTTGCCAGTATTTTATTGAGGATTTTTGCATCGATGTTCATCAGGGATATTGGTCTAAAATTCTCTTTTTTTGTTGTGTCTCTGCCAGGCTTTGGTATTAGGATGATGTTGGCCTCATAAAATGAGTTAGGGAGGATTCCCTCTTTTTCTATTGATTGGAGTAGTTTCAGAAGGAATGGTACCAGCTTCTCCTTGTACCTCTGGTAGAATTCAGCTGTGAATCCATCTGGTCCTGGACTTTTTTTGGTTGGTAGGCTATTAATTATTGCCTCAATTTCAGAGCCTGCTATTGGTCTATTCAGGGATTCAACTTCTTCCTGGTTTAGTCTTGGAAGAGTGTAAGTGTCCAGGAAATTATCCATTTCTTCTAGATTTCCTAGTTTATTTGTGTAGAGGTGTTTATAGTATTCTCTGATGGTAGTTTGTATTTCTGTGGGGTCGGTGGTGATATCCCCTTTATCATTTTTTATTGCATCTATTTGATTCTTCTCTCTTTTCTTCTTTATTAGTCTTGCTAGCGGTCTATCAATTTTGTTGATCTTTTCCAAAAACCAGCTCCTGGATTCATGGATTTTTTGGAGGGTTTTTTGTGTCTCTATCTCCTTCAGTTCTGCTCTGATCTTAGTTATTTCTTGCCTTCTGCTAGCTTTCGAATGTGTTTGCTCTTGCTTCTCTAGTTCTTTTAATTGTGATGTTAGAATGTCAATTTTAGATCTTTCCTGCTTTCTCTTGTGGGCATTTAGTGCTATAAATTTCCCTCTACACACTGCTTTAAATGTGTCCCAGAGATTCTGGTATGTTGTATCTTTGTTCTCATTGGTTTCAAAGAACATCTTTATTTCTGCCTGCATTTTGTTATGTACCCAGTAGTCATTCAGGAGCAGGTTGTTCAGTTTCCATGTAGTTGAGCGGTTTTGATTGAGTTTCTTAGTCCTGAGTTCTAGTTTGATTGCACTGTGGTCTGAGAGACAGTTTGTTATAATTTCTGTTCTTGTACAGTTGCTGAGGAGTGCTTTACTTCCAATTATGTGGTCAGTTTTGGAATAAGTGCATGTGGTGCTGAGAAGAATGTATATTCTGTTGATTTGTGGTGGAGAGTTCTGTAGATGTCTATTAGGTCTGCTTGCTGCAGAGATGAGCTCAATTCCTGGATATCCTTGTTAACTTTCTGTCTCGTTGATCTGTCTAATGTTAACAGTGGAGTGTTGAAGTCTCCCATTATTATTGTATGGGAGTCTAAGTCTCTTTGTAAGTCTCTAAGGACTTGCTTTATGAATCTGGGTGCTCCTGTATTGGGTGCATATATATTTAGGATAGTTAGCTCTTCCTGTTGAATTGATCCCTTTACCATTATGTAATGGCCTTTGTTGCTTTTGATCTTTGATGGTTTAAAGTCTATTTTATCAGAGACTAGTATTGCAACCCCTCCTTTTTTTTGTTCTCCATTTGCTTGGTAGATCTTCCTCCATCCCTTTATTTTGAGCCTATGTATGTCTCTGCGTGTGAGATGGGTCTCCTGAATACAGCAGACTGATGGGGGTCTTGACTCTTTATCCAGTTTGCCAGTCTGTGTCTTTTAATTGGAGCATTTAGTCCATTTACATTTAAGGTTAATATTGTTATGTGTGAACTTGATCCTGTCATTATGATATTAACTGGTTATTTTGCTTGTTAGTTGATGCAGTTTATTCCTAGCCTCGATGGTCTTTACATTTTGGCTTGTTTTTGCAATGGCTGGTACCGGTTGTTCCTTTCCATATTTAGTGCTTCCTTCAGGGTCTCTTGTAAGGCAGGCCTAGTAGTGACAAAATCTCTAAGCATTTGCTTATCTGTAAAGGATTTTATTTCTCCTTCACTTATGAAACTTAGTTTGGCTGGATATGAAATTCTGGGTTTAAAATTCTTTTCTTTAAGAATGTTGAATATTGGCCCCCACTCTTTTCTAGCTTGTAGAGTTTCTTCTGAGAGATCTGCTGTTAGTCTGATGGGCTTCCCTTTGTGGGTAACCCGACCTTTCTCTCTGGCTGCCCTTAAGATTTTTTCCTTCATTTCAACTTTGGTGAATCTGGCAATTATGTGTCTTGGAGTTGCTCTTCTCGAGGAGTATCTTTGTGGCGTTCTCTGTATTTCCTGGATTTGAATGTTGGCCTGCCCTACTAGGTTGGGGAAGTTCTCCTGGATGATATCTTGAAGAGTGTTTTCCAACTTGGTTCCATTTTCTCCCTCACTTTCAGGCACCCCAATCAGACGTAGATTCGGTCTTTTTACATAATCCCATACTTCTTGCAGGCTTTATTCATTTCTTTTTCTTCTTTTTTCTTTTGGTTTCTCTTCTCGCTTCATTTCATTAATTTGATCCTCAATTGCTGATACGCTTTCTTCCAGTTGATCAAGTCGGTTACTGAAGCTTGTGCATTTGTGACGTATTTCTCGCGTCATGGTTTTCATCTCTTTCATTTCGTTTATGACCTTCTCTGCATTAATTACTCTAGCCATCAATTCTTCCACTTTTTTTTTCAAGATTTTTAGTTTCTTTGTGCTGGGTACGTAATTCCTCCTTTAGTTCTGAGAAGTTTGATGGACTGAAGCCTTCTTCTCTCATCTCATCAAAGTCATTCTCCGTCAAGCTTTGATCCATTGCTGGCGATGAGCTGCGCTCCTTTGCCGGGGGAGATGTGCTCTTATTTTTGGAATTTCCAGCTTTTCTGCCCTGCTTTTTCCCCATCTTTGTGGTTTTATCTGCCTCTGGTCTTTGATGATGGTGATGTCCTGATGGGGTTTTGGTGTAGGTGTTCTTCCTGTTTGATAGTTTTCCTTCTAACAGTCAGGACCCTCAGCTGTAGGTCTGTTGGAGATTGCTTGAGGTCCACTCCAGACCCTGTTTGTCTGGGTATCAGCAGCAGAGGCTGCAGAAGATAGAATATTGCTGAACAGCGAGTATACCTGTCTGATTCTTGCTTTGGAAGCTTTCTCTCAGGGGTGTACGCCACCCTGTGAGGTATGGGGTGTCAGACTACCCCTAGTGGGGGATGTCTCCCAGTTAGGCTACTCAGGGGTCAGGGACCCACTTGAACAGGCATCTGTCCCTTCTCAGATCTCAACTTCCGTGTTGGGAGATTCACTGCTCTCTTCAAAGCTGTCAGACAGAGACGTTTGCGTCTGCAGAGGTTTCTGCTGCTTTTGCTGTTGTTTAGTTGTGCCCTGTCCCCAGAGGTGGAGTCTACAGTGACAGGCAGGTTTCCTTGAGCTGCTGTAAGCTCCACCCAGTTCGAGCTTCCCAGCGGCTTTGTTTACCTACTTAAGCCTCAGCAATGGCGGGCGCCCTTCCCCCAGCCTTGCTGCTGCCTTGCGGTTAGATCACAGACTGCTGTGCTAGCAATGAGGGAGGCTCTGTGGGCGTGGGACCCTCCCGGCCAGGTGTGGGATACAATCTCCTGGTGTGCTCGTTTGCTTAAAGCGCAGTATTGGGGTGGGAGTTACTCGATTTTCCAGGTGTTGTGTGTCTCAGTTCCCCTGGCTAGGAAAAGGGATTCCCTTTTCCCTTGCGCTTCCCAGGTGAGGCGATGCCTCGCCCTGCTTCAGGTCTCAGTGGTTGGGCTGCAGCAGCTGACCAGCACCGATTGTCCGGCACTCCCTAGTGAGATGAACCCAGTACCTCATTTGAAAATGCAGAAATCACCGGTCCTCTGTGTCGCTGGCGCTGGGAGTTGGAGACTGGAGCTGTTCCTATTCAGCCATCTTGCTCCGCCCCCTCCCCCCCCCATTTCCTTTCTTGTGGATACACACCAAGCAATGGGACTGCTGGATAGTATATATGGTGGTTCTATTTTGAGTTCTTTGCAGAACATTTGTATTGTTCTCCATAGTGGCTGTACTAATTTATATTCTTACCAACAGTGTGTGAGGGTTCCCCATTCTCCACATCCTTGCTGGCATTCACTATTGCCTGCCTTTCGGATAAAAGCCATTTTAACCAGAGTGAAATGATTCTCATTGATATCAAATCAGTTTTGATTTGCATGTCTCTGATAATTAATGATGTTGAGAGCTTTTTTTTTTTTTTTCATTTACCTTTTGGCTTATCTTTTGAGAAATGTCTTATTTTTTGAGAAATGTCTATTCAGATATTTTGGTCATTTCTAAAATGGATTATTTTATGTTTTTCCGTTTAGTTGGTAGAGCTCCTTATAAATTCTGGTTATTAGTTCCTTGTCAGATGGGTAAATGTGGAACCAATCTACGTGTCTATTAATCGATGAATGGATAAAGAAAACGTGGTACATATACACAATGGAATATTATTCTGCCATAAAAATAAAATAATGAAATCATGTTATTTGCAGCAACATTGATGGAAATGGAGGACATTATGTTAATTGGATTAAACCAGGTACAGAAAAACAAATTTCACATGTTCTCACTCATACATGAGAGCTAAAATTCAAACAAACCAACCAACCCTGAACTCATGGTGATAGAGAGTAGAATGATAGTTATCAGAGTCTGCAAAGGGTAGCAGCGAGTGAGGGATAAAGTGGAGATGATTAATGAGTACAAAAATAGTGAGAATAAATAAGATGTAGCATTTGGTAGCACAATAGGGTGACCAAAATTGGCAATAACTTAACGTACATTTAAAACTAACTAAAAGGGTGGAATTTGATTGTTCCTAACACAAAGGAATAAGCTATTGAGATGTTGGATAACCTAGTTGCCTTGATTTGATCATTACAAATTGTATGCCTGTATCAAAGCATCACAGGTACCTCATATATATATAGAACTATTATGTATGCATAAAAATAAAAAAAATGAAAATAAATACATTTTAAATTTTCTCTTTTAATAGGATAGCTCATGACACATTTTCTAGTGCCGAGAAGCAAAGTTTATCATTCATAGTTATTTTAAATTCACAGTGAGTTTTATTTATTCAGGTGTTTATTAGCTATTTGCATTTTCCTCTGTGTGTGTGTGTGTCTGTCTTTATTTCATGCACTTTTCCCACTTCTTTATTAAGAGTTTTAATATTTTCTTATCAATTTATATAAAGCTACGTATATTAAAATTAATCATTTTTATAATATCAATTACAATATTTTTATTTTTTTCTTTGAATGGTCTTCCATTGTTTTTAAGTTTTTATGTTTATTCATCATTTAAAATTAGATTTATATTCATATGTGTTTAATTCTATATTTTATCATTTCAGTTTTAATAATGTAATTTGTGAAGGCTATGATGTGAGGTGAAGATCTTTTGACTGACCTCTTTTCCCAAAGAGATAGCCATTTTTGATTATCTCTTCTTAAGTGTTCTTTTTGTTGTTGTTGTTGTTTGGTAGCGGGATTTCTTATATATAAATCAGGAAAATGGCCTGGCGTGGTGGCTCAAGGCTGTAATCCCAACACTTTGGGAGTCCGAGATGGGCAGGTCACTTGAGGTCAGGAGTTTGAAACTAGCCTGGCCAATATGGTGAAACCCGGTTCTACTAAAAATACAAAAATTAGCCAGTGTGGTGGCGCACACCTGTAATCCCAGCTGAAGCACAAGAACTGCTTCAATCTGGGAGGTGGAGATTGTAGTGAGCTGAAAATATGCCACTGCACTCCAGCCTGGATGACAAGGTGAGACTCTCTCAATGTGTGTGTGTGTGTGTGTGTGTGTGGAGAGAGAGAGAGACTTTCTATATGTATATGTATGTGTATGTGTATATGTATATGTGTATGTGGGATGCTTTATCTGGGTCCTGGCAATATTAGAAAATGCCCTTCTCCTTTACTGTAGTAAAAAAGTGACTGTTTTACTTTCTTAGATGCTGGCCTTGAATGTTGACAGAGAAGTAAAGTAAATGCTTTGAAATCTCTTCTTTCTTTCTCTCTATCCATGGCTATTTGTTTCGAGCTCTAATTGCATGTGTGCCATAGATCTGACTTTAGTTTAGCTCCATTCATGCAGATGAAATCGTAGATGAATTGTAGATAAAATTCTTTTCTGTTTTTTTTTTCTTAAAAAAACATTTGGAATGCCTTTCTTGTATCTTTCTGTTATTTCATATTATTTCAAAACATATTTTTCATATTATTTTAAAATATATGTTTTTCTGAATGTTTTGTAAACATCTGTCAATTTTAGTAAAATTTGTCCATTAGAAATGTGAATTTCTGTGTCTTCTTCTGGTGCTCTATCATCTAGAGAGAGTTCAAGGCAGCTTTCCTGTTATTTCAACCCCAAGAAAGAGCAGCACTTCAAAAAAAAAAAATCTAAGATATTATGCACAGTGCTCAGATTTAGGGTTTCTAGTTTAGGGAACAAAGCAATTAATGACTCTGCTACTGTATCATCTGAACTTTTTAGAATATTCTTTTTTTAATTCACATTTCCTCTTTGAATTGCTTTTCTGTCTTAGAACTCTATGCAGAATAAAGTTTTAGGTTTCCCTCCCCCAATAGTCCAGGTAGGGTTTAGGGGACAGACTAATGATGTAGGCCACTTTAATGTGCCAGATCTATGCAGAAGAATTCCTCATGGTCAGGAGTTATTTGGGCAAATTCACCAGGAGATGACAATGGGGCTTGGAGTCAAGGGACATGGGAGTAACATTTATTTTACTTTCTGTATCTCCATCTGACAGCAATAGGGGACCCATTACAAGTTCAGGGTGTTAGGATCTTAACTAACTAGCTTTCTATTTTATTGTAGTTCATTTTCAAGGCACAGAGACCATAAAATGTGTAAGAGACTATATTTATGTAAGTATAATATATTTAAACATAACAAAATACTAATATTGATCATAATGCCAACATAAACCAAATATAAAAATCATGCTTATTATCCAATTTATTTAGCAACTTTTTATTGTGCACATAATCTGTGTCAAATACATGCTGCTACAGCTGCTGTCGCAACGGCTATCATATTGATGCAGACTTATCATGTGCAAGGTACAGTTTCACAGACAGCATCTCATTTAAAATTTCATTCACCTAGATGAGGACAATGTTAGTGTCTCCTTTTAAAGATGAGAAAATAGAGGCTCAGAAATGTTAAACAATACGTCTTATTTCACAACTGGTAAGTGACAGAATCAGAATTTGAAATCAGGGCTTCCCAAGTCTAAAGATCGAGAGCGTAACTACAATTCCATACTTCTAGGTCCTGGAGACAAAACAAAACAAAAAATAATATAGAAGTCCTGTCCTCAAGAATTTTATGGTATGGTAAAGACAGACATATAAATATATATAGTCAATAAAGTATTATGTGTATTTGATATAAGCTGTTTAGAGTCTAGTGGCAACGCTAAATGAGCTACAAAGAATTGAAGTGCTTGAAGACTTGGACAAAAGCTCATTTAATTCACCACTACTCATTTCGTCCCTGTCTAACTGCACAGATGTGTCTTCTGTATATATGGTGATAGGCATGCATGATACTTAATGATATATTAGACTATCAAAAATTTCTGGAAATAAGTTATTTTTGTATAACAAATGCTCAGATGAACTAAAGATAATATAGTTAGAATGGAAAGGTCAAAAACATGAGTCATTTAAAATTTAGAAGACAAATTATTTTATTTTTATTGATTTTGGTTATCATGCAAAGGTTAATTTATCTTTTGATTTTAAGCTAGGTATTTTCCAGTAAGATGAACTCATCATTAGAATACATTGAATTTATGCAGCATTTTGTCATCTGAGGAGCTTATACAGGAAGTTACACAATTCATCCAGCAATTAGAATTTTCAGGTATTTTCTTGATTATAGATAGACATGTTTTGGTATGTTTTGGTACTTCCCCCCAACCCCACATTGAGAAATTGGGGCTAACAAGCCAGTAGTTGCCAAAGAGATTAAATTATTCCAGTAGATATTATTGTCTGTAGATAGTGGGCCTACACAATATATTGTCTTTTTACCGATAAGGAAATAAATTTTCAGAGGAAAATATTGAGACCTTGCCCAATTTTGCCATCTATCTCTGGGAAGCTGAGTATTTCATGCATATGAACTTGTTCTTACAATAGAATCTAAACTGATCCTTCAGGAGGAAACACGGGACCATAATATATTGTTCTCAATCACTTAACACTTAGTTTCTAGTTAATTGAACAAGGTCACGCTTATGAAAATGAGATCTTAAACAGTTTGTCTCACCAGAAACTTTTTAAAAAATCATCCTTAAGATCCACTGTCTGAAAATATTCTAAGAATCTTCGAAAACAATACAGCCTCCTGTTTTTTCTTTTTTGGATGGTAGGTGATAGCAGTAGAATTTTGGTAGTATATAATGTTTATTTATAGCTCTATAGTCTGTAACAGATATCAACTTGTAAATTATTTCTGAAGGTTAAATAATAATGTTCTATTGTGCAAGTTTCCTAAATCCATAAAAACTGTAATTACTTTATATTTTATACTTCCAATATAATTTTCATGAAGGGACTCTCTGGAGAACAATACATTTCACTGGCTAGAAAAGAAAAGGGATAAAAAGAAAATTATCCACCTCACATTAAATAAAAATTAAAGTGAGGCAAAAAATATTGGATAACACACAATAATCAAAATACATGGAACATGTAAAACAATAAAAAAGTCCTGAATGAGATGTACCTCGTTATTTCAAAAATATTCTGTTTTTGATGCATAGTTATGTGACTTGGTGGCAGCCACACTTGAATTGTTGTCAAGCAGCCAGTAATTACTGGGTTACTAGGATTTTAGCATGCTCTCAGGATTAGAAAGGTTCAGTAGAAGGCTCTGTTGCAGATAAGAGAACTGTTGAGACAGCAAGGCTAAGAAGAATGTGCCACAGTATAGTTTCATAGCTATTGTGAAGTGTATAAAGCACCTTTCAACCATCCCTTATTATGAAAGATCTGCTTGACTTCCTCCAAAGCCCCTAGTGCCAGAATCTAACAGCCTGGAACCCATTTAAAGCATCTGCCAGGAATTACATCAGATTCTACCCAAAGAATGTGGAAACATATGAACAGTGCATTTCGGTAGCCAAGAGACAAAATACAGGAAGGACATAAATATAAATTTAGCAGCTGTCTGAAAGGAACTATCCCTGCATATCTCCTCAGCTGCAGAGAAAGAAGAGTCAAAGGGAATTTTAATGTTTCTTTATTTATAGTGTTCTTTCAGGAAACTTTGAATTTGAGCAAGGTAGCCTTAGTATGAATATAATTAAAAAGGAAATTAAACCAGCAGAAAAGTAGTAGATTACAAAGTAAGTGGTGATATTGGCCTTAGGCACAACTCAGGTTTATGTATGACTTCTTTTGCCTATGAAACCTTCCTGTTCCTTAATTTATAAATTTAAGAAATAGGAATACTTTTAATTTGACAGTGCTGATGATTTGTCTGTGTTGGTAAATATTTGTCAAAAAACTTGGGAAATTAATTTTAAATGGAAATATATATTCATATTTTATGCAAAGATGTTAATTATGAATAAATGTTCAGAATTGTGAACAAATATTATTCATATAGTAGTTTGATGTTAGACTATCAGGAAGTATATTTTTAGTGAATTCTCTTTTCTTTTTTCCTCTTTGCTTAGCAAGTATTTATGCCCTTTTAACAGATACTTGAAGAAAATAAGTAAGGATACGAGATTATTACTGTAATTAAAGAGTATAACCTTTATTTTGTGAAAGTGGAAATAACAAATCTAATGGATGATGTGTACTTTCATCCTGAGAATAAAAACCAACAACAATAATATCATAAAAATCACATCTTGACTTTCAGGGCTACTATAGTCAATGGATTAAAATGAGCTAATGTGTGTGAAGTCTGGTGCACCCAGGGTATACAGGTTATGGTATTTTTCTTTCATCAAATACAGCTTTACTATTTTTTTGTAGTATGTATCAGCTCCAGAGCCACTTACCAATGGAACTCATCTGTTCTTTCCACTGGGTTAGGATTGCAATCCCGAAAGGCACAATCCCAAACATCATAATCCCTAATGCTGAGACCCCTGACGATCAAAATCCATAACATCTAAAACACCCAAAATCACAATCCTGAAAGATTAAAATTCTGCATGTTGAAATCCTGAAGGCCAAATTCTAGAGAAAGGATTCATTGTATGCAGTATAGTTATGTTAGTTGCCTCATGTTAGCCGGGACTATTAGCTTGTTACTGTCTTTATTTGCATTTGGTGGAAAATTCAGATGAGTGGGTTAGCCACAAGATACAGTAACAATAAAAACTTCCGTTGAAAAATGTGTCGGCAGAGCGCGGTGGCTCATACCTGTAATCCCAGCACTTTGGGAGGCTGAGGCAGGCGGATCACGAGGGTCAGGAGATTGAGACCATCCTGGCTAACACGGTGAAACCCCGTCTCTACTAAAAATACAAAAAGTTAGCCGGGCGTGGTGGCGGCGCCTGCAGTCCCAGCTACTCGGGAGGCTGAGACAGGAGAATGGCATGAGTCCCGGAGGCGGAGTTTGCAGTGAGCCGAGATCCCGCCACTGCACTCCAGCCTGGGTGAAAGAGCGAGACTCCGTCTCAAAAAAAAAAAAAAAAAGAAAAAGAAAAAGAAAAAGAAAAAGAAAAATGTGTAATTGGTATTCCTTTCAACTAATGACATTATAGGACCTTTTAATGAATCAAATCCCAATTTTCCTGAAGAAGCCAGTGAACTTGCTCACTGTTTCAAAGATAATTCTGTGAATAGTAGGATAAGAAGACACTATGTCTTCTTATGGTGCTACTGCTCGATCAGTGGTAGTGTTTTGACTCATTCTGTGGTCTGTGTATGAGTACATATGCCATTTACCCAAAACAACATAGAAGCAAGGCACAGAAGATGGAAAAATGTCATAGGGAGTGCTCATGTTGCTGTTTCTCAAACCATAGAAGAATTTCAAAAAGAGCAGTGCCACATAATAAATAGATGTGTACATACTTTCCAAGGAGAGCCACGCCCAAAAAGATAAAAATAAGCATTTATTATGATGCACGACTTCAAAATATAGTTAATGATCACGTAAGTTGGTCAGGTCATATCGACTATCTCCATGAAATTGCATAATCTATTCGTGCCACCACCACACCTGGCTAATTTTTTCATATGTCAAATTTTCTTTTAGTTCCTTTTTAGTTTTTTCTCTTTTTTTTTTTAAGTTTTTTTTTTAATATATAATTTTAAATTTTTGGTTTTTTTTTTTTTAACAATTCACTATGCCATAATTTTCACGTCAGCATCATTTCCAGTATTAGCCTATAACTTGTGTAGAGACTTTTTGAGAGTTCTAATTCATTTAACGCATTTTTTTGCAAATTTGACTCCTTGAAAGAGCATTATCACAACCTTTACTTTATAAGCATTGTGTGTATATGTAAAAACATTGAGACTTCCTCGATAAATGAAGAGATATCTTTTTTTAACATCTTCATTTGTGAAAGATACTTTTTTTGAGATCTTGGAAATTTGGATGATTGCATATGAAGTGGTGGCCCACAGAAGTTTTTGGTGGATCTCATCGAAAGACAGGTTTTTCATTACAGCTCTTCAGATGAGACTAGTTATAAAGCTGGGCACACACGATTACTAACCATGGTGAGATGAATTTATACATTTCCCATTTGACCTATTTCTTTATGAATATGGCTTATCTGCTTTTAACTATTATACCTCTGCAACTGGCATTAGTAGTCCTGAGTGTTTATGCTTGCAAAAATATGCATGTCATTGCCTATTTATTGTATAAAGTGGCCTATAAATTGTTCTATCCTGTTTTATATGCTTCTCAAATAAATCCCTTCTAAACATTTAAATAGATATCTTCTAAATAATTAAAATAAAATTTCCACAATTATATTTTTGAGATTTTGATGTTTCAGGATTTCAACATTCAGGATTATGCAGTCTGGGATTGTGTTTTTGGGATTTTGATTTGTACCCCTTCCTGCCTTTCTAACCTCCTTTTCCTGCCGTGATGGAGAAGGGTTAAGCAATGAAAATCAAGAGATTTAGAGTTTAGCCTTGCAGCAACCATTAGACAAGGTATGGCATGAGTGTTTCATATGAACTTCTGATTATTTTTCTAATAGTTTCCTAAAGGAAACTAAAGTCAAAGGTGAAATGAAAACACTGTTTCTAAAGGAAACTATTAGAAAAATCACGACTTCTTTTCTTTTCATTTTTGCTTTGTACATGTTAAGAAGCAATTTTTTCTTAACAAAGGGACTAAGTGTTCATGTTTTATGGGTTTGGCTCGTACCTCATGCACCAACTTGAATGTACCTTTGGGGGCATTCTAGGCATCCTTCCTCACAAAACTAATCACTCCCATCTCTGTGGTTCTATTCCATTTTGTTCATTTGGATAGAGTATTGGAGACTCTCAGACCACTCGTTTACTGATTTGCCTCTCCAGTGTATTGTCTGAGCAACTCCTTTCCAGAGAGCATGGCTTCCTACATCTGTGTTCTCAGTCCTTTTCCTGGTGTCTGCCCCATTCTACAAATATTTGTTGAGCTGTATGGATGTACAGAAAGAGGGCCTCCTTTCTGAATAAACACACTCTGCTATCTCTATATAAGTACTTGTTCTGGTCTTATTCCCTTCTGGAATAAGGATGCAAATTAAAAGTAGATTTCTGTAACACAGAGAGTCACAAAGTAATTTGCTTATAAGGGCACTTGAAGCAAGGGAATATATTATAGACAGGTGATTATCTTGTTAAGTTAATTACAACCCATTACTCTTTATTGTTTATCTGAATTTTTGAGTTGAGTGTTTCCAGAATCCTGCTCCAACACCAAACAAGATAAAATGCACAGTATTTTCATTTCACCCTTGACTTTAATATAAAGCAATAGATTTAAAAACTTCTTATGAAAAACTAGACTGTTGTTTTATATAGTTTTCTTGTTTTACCAAATATTCTCTACTTCCATGTTTTAAGCAGGTAACAATAATTTCTTGATATAAATTTAACATAGGAAATCCACAGCAAACAAGTAATTCAGTTTCTTTCACTCTTTTATCTCTTATCAGTTTCAGTTCCAAGGTTTCGGGAAGAATGGTTTTGGCTAAATCTTGATCATGTTCTCACTCCTGAACCAGACATCTCAGCCTCACATTTAAATTGTTAATATTGACTTTTTATCATACATGTAAAATTTTAATCCAGGGAAGCTTGGGGTACGTATATATTGGGATGAGGGTATGGATTTTCAATTCCCAACGTGTAGAGAAGGTACAGTTATCTATCATATCCAGGATTGGTTACATCAATATCTGTTTTCTTAAAAATAATCCAGATTTTCTTTTGATTTGTTTTGTTTTCACTACTTGAAGAAATAATTACTATTGTGAGAAAATGACATACTTTATGGGTTGCAACACCTCCACTTCTCCTAGTATCCTCATCTTTGACTCTGCCGTCACTACTAATGCTTGAGGCTTCACTGCCTCAGAGTTTCTTGTTCAGTAATCTAGACAATCCATTCTGTGGGTCTTCCTAAAAATCTCAAGCAGCAAAGTGTTTCAATGAGTAATTGAAATACTTTGATTATGTAAGTGTCCGCTGAGCTGTTTCCCTAGATATTTGTGTTCTCTTTGCTCAAATAAGATGATCTACACTAGACTATACAGAGTCAAATTCTTATGTACCTCCATGAATTGCTTTTCCCCAAGGCTCTGACTTACTCTCTCTGGGAAATCGATCCCTTGTTTCACTGCTGTTAGCACTATCAGCAGTGGCTTTAGCAGGTGTGTGGCAGGTGGTCGTTCTAATATCTGCCAGCTGCAATTGTGCCCAGCTGCATCAGGAATACACATACATACATGCATGTGTGTGTGTGTGTGCGTGTGTGTATATATATAATTTAATATATAATATAAATATATTCTGGTAATTAGCTTTATATCAATTTAGATATAATAGAAGAATTTCTCAGAAACCCTGCACTGTGTTTTATGTGACAGATATGTGTCTACCACTTTAAGAGAGGCACACATTTTAGCCTTTTCTGTAAGGCATTAATCTAGGTGGCAGAGCCTGATTATGTAGCAATTGGGCTTACTCTCCCCACAGAAGGCTGCTCTGACAGACTTGTTTGCAGTGTGTTATGGATCAGTGCTCACAGGGAACAAGTTTCCTAGCTGCCCTCCTTCTCTCACCAAAATGGCATCAACTGTTAGATAAATGTGTCTGTGGAAATTATAGTGGTTTTACAGAAACCTCAGGAAGCTCTTCTTATGAATATAGAACACCATTGGTGGAAGCCTAAACCTCTATTTCTTAATAAAAATAAAATCTGTTAGAGAATAAATGCTATTGCTTTGCAAAGTGTAGTGGGCATTGAAAATGGCAAATATCCATAGAAGCTTATTTCTTTAAGGTATGACATTAAGCTTTCTTTCTTTTTGACAAAAGACAGGACAAAACAAACTGTGGAATTCAAGGCTCTAATTTCATATGAGCACATTGGTTTACATGAGAAAATTTTGCAAATAAAGTATCTTTTGATTTGCCAACATTTATATGATCAATTCTTGAAAGGCTTTTTATCCTTACAAACTCTTCTACTATGGCTCTAACCAGGGTAAATATGAACTAGAATTTTAATTATAATTATGTGAGTAAAATAATTAGTATAGTAATAGGTTCACTTTGGGAAAGAAAGAGGAAGACTTCCTCTGAGCAATAATGGACATAATATATAGAAGAAAATCCTGCTAATCACCACAGGAAAACAGGAGGTGAAACACTGACGATAAAAAGACAGTGCTTATCCAGTTTATGATGAAAGCAGTTCCTTTCTTTGATCACAGGAGAGCAGTGTTCATCTATGAAACATTTTGTTTAAAGGGAATAACCAGAGCCTTTGTGATCCAGAAGAGGCTTGATGTGGCAGACTATATAACCCTTATTATTGAATCATAGCTATAAAAGAGGAACACATTTTTCCCATAGAAAAACAGTTATATTTGTAAAAGATTTTGTAAGCTGTCAGTGTGCTAGTCTTGAAATCAATTGGCAACAATACATATATATGAATCTTTTCGGTGCAAGACTCTGAGAGTCCCTAGCAATGCGCAAGATGCATTTCCTCATTGAAAGAGAGGTAATTACATCATGCCTTGTAATTTAAGTGTTTCATTTAAGAACTGGTCTCAACTAAATTCAAACAGATAACCCTTAACATAAATAGTTAGTAAATATAATTACCCAAAACAACCTATGAAAGATCTCTGTGGATGTGATACATGTCCATTTCTTAGTAGGTAAGATTAAGAGAATAGTATTTCAAACTGTTTTTCCTTGTTTTCCAAGAGTAATAGGATTTAGCAAAAGATGTTAACTCTTATGAGAACAATTAGCAAGATATTTGATTTTTTTTTCACAAGAGCCATGGACAAGTAATATTATCTCAAGGATTATTTACATGAATTACATAAGGAAATTTTAGTATTTCTAAATCATTTAATTTGCAGAGGCGATACAAAGCAGGGGCTTACTTTTGTGTTTAAACATCTTACCCAAAATTCTAAATATAAGTTCATTTTTTTTCTTTATAACTTTCTAGAGTTAAATATATATTTATCTCTTGTGATTGGAAGCTTTGGAACTAGAGGTGGCCAGGAAAGTACTGATTCTTTATTTCATTCTCCTTCTAAACCTATGACCCCTTTCTTTCTTTACTCCTTTCTTGCCCAGATTTCAAGTTTTTATGGCTTCAAAATTGTTTTTTATACTAAAAATAGTCATTGATACTTATTGATAATTCAGCTGATGAGATGAGAGTCCATACCTCTCCACCTCCATGAGTGTCTGTTCAGGGGCATGCAAGATAACAGTGTTTCCTAGAATTCTCTCAAGTACACTGTTGCAAATATAGAAACATTATCTAAAGCAATTAGAAAAGATGAAACTTCTTGCTGATTTGCAATGATCACCACTGAAACCCCTGGTTTTCCAGTCTGCGGGATCTGCTCTAACATGCAGTACCACACAATGAGCTTTAAGTAAGTTCCTTCAAGACTAATTTTCCTCAAATATTGTATTAACATAATTCTACATATTTATGAATTTGGAATTACCTAAAGTGTTAATTTTTAAATTTTAAATTCAGATGTCTCATCTTGGGTGAATATAGTCTGAGAGTAGTAGATGGAAAACATCTGTTGAAAACGTTTTATATAGCATAAATTTGGCTTCAACAATATGTAAAATTGTCTAGAAAGAAGTAGACTAATCCTCAAATAAGCTGGAATATTTTTTGAAAGAAGCAGTAGAAGATGGAGTTTTGCCATGTTGGCCGGGCTGGTCTCGAACTCCTGGCCTCAGGTGGTCCACCTACCTCAGCCTCCCAGGGTGCTGGGATTACAAGCATGAGCTGCCATGCCCAGCCCACATAAATATTAAAATAAATGTATGTGTGGAGAAAAAAAAAAATAAAAATACTTTTTAAATTTGTACATTATTGATTATTTATTTCTAGTTGTGCCTTTACCAGATATCATCATCACATTGTAGATCTATTTTTCTTTACAAAGGTCAATGATCAGTATGCTAAATGGACTATCCAGAACTTTTGACCCACAGCAAATAAATCTCTTTAGTGTTTTCCTACTTTGGTTTTATCTTGATTTTTCAAAAATGCAGATGTTGATAGCCTCTTAAAAATAGAGTATTATAGGCTTGGTGCAGTGGCTCACGCCTATAACCTCAGCACTTTGGGAGGCCAAAGTGGGAGGATCCCTTGAGCCCGGGAGTTTGAGACCAGCTTGGGAAAGATAGTGAGATCTTGTATTTATATGAAGTTTAAAAAAACTAGCCAGGGAAGTGTCACACACCTGTAGTCCCAGGTACTTGGGAGGCTGAGGTGGGAGGTTCCTTTGTGCCCAGGAATTTGTGGTGGCAGTGAACTACGATTGCCATGCCACTGTACTCCAGCCTGGACCACAAAGCAAGACCCCAGTTCTAAAAAAAATAAATAAATAAAAATGGAGTATTCAATCAGAAATTGGGGGAGTTATAAAGTCAAATCTGACTTAGGCATATACCATTGTCCTTGAACACCTTTGAGTTAAGAAAAAGAGTGTCGTGGGATACTTTGTGGTTAACTTTTGATTTAGGCTTCTTAGAGATTAGTTTACATTGAGATAATGATGTTCCCTCTTTTAAGTATTGATATGGTTTGGTTGTGTTCCCTCCCAAATCTCATCTTGAATTGTAGCTCCCATAATTCCCATGTATTGTGGGAGGGACCCGGTGTGAGATAATTGAATCATGGGGGCAGTTTCTTCCATACTGTTCTCGTGGTAGTGAATAAGTCTCACAAGTTCTGATGGTTTTATAAGGGAAAACGCCTTTTGCTTGACTCTCGTTCCTTCTTGTCAGCTGCCATGTAAGATGTACCTTCCACAGTGACTGTGAGGCCTCCCCAGCCACGTGAAGCTGTGAGTTCCTTAAACATCTTTTTTCTTTATAAATTACCCAGTCTCAGGTATGTCTTCATCAGCTGCGTGAAAACAAACTAATACATGTATTATACATGATATCTAATGTCTGTAACTTTAGGATTTGGGTTCTTTTTCTTTATGTATCTGAAGTGTAATATTGGGTAGCAGTTTGCAACATTTGCATTTCATTTGTGGTGTTTTATATCCCTAGAAATCAAAGCTTATTAAATGGATTTCAAAATAAAGACAAGGCTCCTATTTTATTAAGAAAATTTTGATGCTCATAAAATCAACAGGAAAGATTGAAACAGACTGAAGACAGGGAAGCTCTAACAAATAGATTCCATATTACATATCAGAAATGGTATCAGGTAATCATCCTGATGCCATGACCACATATTAGCAAGAAAGCCTGCACCATCAACATCACTGACTCAGCTCCCGGATAATATCACTACCTCCAGGTAATCCACTACTCATTTGTCTCACTATTCCTTCCTTTGAAGTTTCGGCGAGTGCATTTTATTGGTGAGTCTAGGTCGTGTGCTTGCTAACTATGCATGGAAGCTTTGGACATGAATTTCTGGCATTTTCAGATTCTTCGTTTGCAAGAACACTCATAAAGTGAGAGTTTTTGCAAACATTATAAGGGGAAACATCAAATGGGCAGCCAAAAAGAATGACATGTGTCTTGCCTGTCTTTGTAATGGCCATCTGTGATGACCTGTTGGCCCTTATGGTCAGATAAAGTTGGGGTAATTGCATAAAATATTATTAGATGAAATCTCTCCTTTTGGGGATATTCAGATATAAACTTTAAATCATTATCATAATAATACACTATCAGGTTAAACAGCTTTTGTAAAAATAATTTTTTTTAAAGATACATTTCAACCCTTTCATCAATGGCAAAAGATGATGCAATTATAATTCTAGGGGAAAAAAAGGAAACAAAAAATGAAAATGATTACTAGAATATGAATGGTGCTTACAGATTATGACAAAAGACTGATTATTATGTTATAGAAAATGTAAAATAAAGGGAAACAATATGTTTCAAGTCTTGCTAAAGGGGAGAGGACAAGATTTTTCTACATTCATTGAGCTAATTCTGTTAAACAAGCTTCTGCTCTTAAAATATAAATGGTGTTAGTTTTCCTTTGAAGTTGTTCAGTGTACTCAGATGTAGGCTATAAATATACTTTTGAAGCACTTTTTGACACTACAGTCTCAGTTTCTCTTCTACAGAAGTATAGATAGAAAAAAAAACTGAGGAGAGTTTTGCAATCTTCACAAAGTCTTGTCTGATCCCAAAGTAGAACCTAAGGCTCTCAGGTCACTGGTTCAAATGGAGGAGCCCATGAACTGCTGCTTTACTCATCCCTGGAGGATGGCTTTGAAGTCCCACTAACTCTGTAATATTCAAACTGTGCAGCAAATTAGAAGCTGTTGCTTAGCTACAAACAGTTCTATATAGTTTGGCTAAGTTTGACTGCTGAAAAGTATAATGGGAATTAAGGAGACCCTAGATCCCCACTACAACCTTATTGCAGGTATAAAGCACTAATATATGCAAATAGGTAAGGAAGCTCAGCACTGTGTGATATTTTGAACCACACAGACAATTTGTGAATGACCATGCTTTAGAGGGTGTTGCAGTAATATGGTTTGTGATGCACTGTACTAACTTGTTGAATTAAAATGTGGAAATTTCTGTGTTAATTTTCCTGCATACAAATGGTAAGCATGCTTTGAATTTTCTTTTTAGAGAGAGGTATAAAGCACTAGCCAGATCCCACACAAAATTTTTATTTAGATTTGTGTCCTAAGGCCAGTAATAAAACCATAAAGTCAGTGTTCTTTTTTCTTCTTATAGACTTTGTGCTTTTATTTGCCCCAAGCAAAACAGTAAGTGGTGGTTTTCAAGCCTCAATTTCAATCATAAGGAAATTAAGTATAGCCCTGTATTTGTAGAGAAATACTTTGCCAATGGGTCATTTAGAGAGCTCTCAGAAACAAAGATGTCTTTCTTTTTAATAACAGTGACCTCATTAACCAAATTTATGAATGTCTACTCTCTATAAAGAAGTATAAATTATTTTAAAAATAAGATATTGGAAAGAACTCCAAGGTAAGAAATCTTGGCCTGAAAACCTACTTTTTTTCTCTTAGTATGTGATATTGAGTACATCACTTTTCTGTTCTAAGTTTGAATTCCTAAATTTGTGAAATGGCTTAATAATCTTAGATTGTGTTAGGAAAAATAAAGGTCGACATTCTGGAAGCTTTTTGGAAGGTTGAAACACTATTTAGCTTAAGAGAGGAAAGATTTAGCTTAAGAGAAAAATAGATAAAATGGAACTCCTGAATATTACTTCTATTTCTTGGATGTTTACACTATACTTGCAAATATATGTATATATATACTTGATATATTTATATGATACACACACATATATATGTATACATATATACAAATATATATATACACTTTGTTTATCTGATACACACACATATATGTGACTAGACAATAAAGCAAGGGATGCTCTGGTATATTAGTGAAAAACACAAGAATGATTATTATGTGGAAGAATAGTGAGGTCATCACTTGAAGGTTATTTTAGCATTTCTAATGGCATATGTTAAATCTTGAGCAAATCAAAATGTCACAAGTAATACAGAAAATGATATCGACTGCCAGCATACTATTATTTAGAACAGCATTTTTGTGTTAAATGCCCTGGGTTTTAAATCTTAAATGTGCCACCAACTAGCCATGTAATCTTTGCAAAATTTCTTCATGTTCTTCCATTTCAGTTTCTTTATCTGGAAAATGGTTATAATAATAGTACCTAAGTTACACAGTTGTTCCTGTAAATGAAATGGGATACTGCACATGTAATAGTCCTCAACTTCAGGATTTAGGACATAGAATGTAGCAAATTCTATTTTTATCATTGTCATATCTATGTATTAGTATCACTTAGATGTCTAATTTTTTGAGTGACCATTTTCTCCATTTAGACTTTTTATCTTATGAAATATATTGAATTTGTCTTTGCATTGGCTTAAACCAGATGTGCACAGAATTTCTTTGCAGTGGCCAAGAATTTTGTTTTTGTTTTTTTTTTCATACTCTTCTCTTTCTGTTCCTTCCTTCCTTATGCATAGCTTGTAACGGTTACAAGTTATGTTACAAGCTCTGGTTATGGTTAAATATGATTACAAACAATTCCTGACAATGGTGTTGGGTAGTGGAAAGACCTCTCATGGTTTTGAATAACCTTAGACAAATTGCTTTACATTTGTTGACCACCCCCACCATTTTCATCTATAATATGTGAGAAAAATGTATCAATATTTTTAAAAGGATGTAAATTGCCTGACAGATAATAGGTACTCCCAAAATGGTGACTATTACTACTATTATTTTCTTTCAGTTTTAGAATATTTTGACTCTTTTTGGAGTGTTCTAAAATAAGCTATTACATGTTAAGACATTCAAAGCAGAAATAGGAATGCTTTTATAACTTCTGTAATTGATTACCATTAGCATTGGCTTCATGTACTAATATAATAAGGATGTTGTGGGGGCCTGTGCCATCCCTATGCTTGGGGTTACTTCTCTCAGGAATGTGGTATACTGGATCTTGTGTCTTGGCATACAGAGGGCAGTTCCCTTTGAAAATAATCAGACATTTCTTAGAGGAGTATATGCTGATGTAACCTAGTATTATTGCTTCAAGATGGAATCTTTCTTGACATTTCTTGTCTATTTAAACTATTTCTAAAAATGTATTCTGGCTTCTAGAATGCTCTTCCCAGATGGTGAAAAAAAATCCCCCATGAGTCAATGAAAGGTGATTTTAAAATTATTTGGAAACTGTTCTACTCTAATATTGCAGTGGACATTGTCAACTACTATTTGGCAATTCTGCAATACCATGGAGCACATTTTTCTGATCGTGTTATAGAGGTGACCATCCAACTCTGCTTCATGTGTGACAGCTGGCAGCAGTCAGAACCATGCCACAAATAACTAGAGCAGTGACTTTTGAATAATAGAGCTTTTATTTTAGATTCTTTAAAAAAAAAATGAATTTGACCTCTTGGATTTTTTCAGGAAATAAGTGCAGTTTAGCTGCATCAGGAATGATGCATTTTATAGACTATTCTGAATAGTTAACGTAGACTAACTGCCCATTCACAGTACTGCTTTAAAGCCTTTCTCCCATGGCTTTAGGAAGAGAGAATAAGCATATGATGCAAGTTTCAAGGAAATCCCAAAGCCTCTGTTGTCTAATAGAAATGTGCAGACCTTCTTTGACCTCGTTCAGTGTATCCCATTTAAATTGACTTCCAAGACTTAAGAAACACACTAGAACTATTTACTAATAATATCTCTTATAAGAATAAAACTAAACTCATCCTTTTTTATGGCTGCATAGTATTCCATGGTGTATATGTGCCACATTTTCTTAATCCAGTCTGTCACTGATGGACATTTGGGTTGATTCCAAGTCTTTGCTATTGTGAATAGTGCTGCAATAAACATACGTGTGCATGTGTCTTTATAGCAGCATGATTTATAATCCTTTGGGTATATACCCAGTAATGGGAGTCCTTTGTAGGGACATGGATGCGGCTGGAAACCATCATTCTTAGCAAACTATCACAAGAACAGAAAACCAAACACCGCATGTTCTCACTCATAGGTGGGAACTGAACAATGAGATCACCTGGACTCGGGAAGGGGAACATCACACACCGGGGCCTATCATGGGGAGGGGGGAGGGGGAAGGGGGGAGGGATTGCATTGGGAGTTATACCTGATGTAAATGACGAGTTGATGGGTGCTGACGAGTTGATGGGTGCAGCACAGCAACATGGCACAAGTATACATATGTAACAAACCTGCACGTTATGCACATGTACCCTAGAACTTAAAGTATAATAATAATAATAAATAAATTTAAAAACAAAGAATAAAACTAAAAATGAGGGAAAATAAAACTAAGATAAATTGCAATTAAGGTTTACTGTTTTAAATTATAGTCGAATCATGTAAAGCAAATGTATTAGGTAGTAGGAAAATAGCAAGTAAATGGCATCCTAATTCTGGTGCCAGTGAGTGTCAAGTATTTGATAAGAACTTGGCATACACAGAATATTCTATTGCAGATATTCTCATGTTGTAATCAGATGGAGATGCAAAAATATAAGGTGTTTTATTTTTAAATTAGAGATTTGTATTTTCATTAACAACATTATTATAATGTTTGATTTATAAAGATGTTTGAATTAATTTGCTGTTCTAGACTATAGTGGCATAAACTAATTTTGCGTTTATTTCTAGATCTATTTTTTTTTTTTTCTTTTTCTTTTTTTTTCTGAGATGGAATCTCACTCTATCACCCAGGCTGGAGTGCAATAGTGCGATCTTGGCTCACTGCAACCTCTACCTCCTGGGTTCAGACGATTCTCCTGTCTCAGCCTCTTGAGTGGCTGGGATGACAGGCATGTGCCACCACACCCTGTTAATTTTTGTATTTTTTAGTAGAGATGGAGTTTCACTATGTTAGTGAGGCTGGTCTCGAACTCCTGACCTTGTGATCCGCCTGCCTTGGTCTCCCAAATTGCTGGGATTACAGGCGTGAGCAACAGTGCCTGGCCCCTCTAGATCTCTTTCTTGTGATGAGATGAATTTAAACTCATTTTTACCTGATGACATGAAGGAAAAAAGGTCACTCCAGTGGCTCAGTAAGTTTTTAATTAATGAAATAAATATGAAAAGGGGAAAAGAATCCCCTCTCTTGGTGAATGATATCCAGTGGTTTCTTGAATAACTAACCATTAATTCCACAAAAGATTCTATTTTGGAATCTCAAAGCCAAGGCCAATGGTCAAACATCAGCTAAAGATAGCTTTTCTGAACTCATGAAAAGTAGCGTACAATTGGAAATGACATAGCCATTTTTTTTTCTCATGCTAGCTAATATAAATGATCTTTATCATCTTCAATAGCTAAAGGCAAGCAAAAATGTCTATGAGTCAAGGAAATTATCAGAATGTGAGCCATTTGTTCTCTTGAAACATCCCATTGTTTAATCAGTTTTTAAATATTATACTAACTAGATAGTTGAATGATCTGTCCCCCAACAAAACAGTTCTCCAGGTGGCTGTGTTCTCCCCCATGTTTTGCATGTAGTTATGTCCCCTTTTTGACTTGTAGTTCTCAAGAATAACTGCAGAATATGTGGAAATGCAATGTCCGAAGATAGAGAGAAACTGCCTGAAACAGCCTGGACCTTGTTCCTGTCCCTGTTAGGGAAAATAACATCTTGAGTTAGGGAGGAACTTTTCTGGACGGGCTGGACATTGATTCTCTCTCTCCTAAAAGCGGGGTATCTTTGAAGCTTTTTCCAGTGATTCATGGTATTCCTGTGATATACGACCCTGAGCCTCTTGTAGGGGTCCCTCAGTTGTGATGTACATGGATCAGACCCCATTCACCCTGGGGCAGCTTTCTGAGCCCTGAAAGAGTTACTCACAATGGATCATAGGCTGCTTGTGTTTCTTGCTGCCTATAAGTAACACATTTGCTTCATATAACTTGTTGCATATGAGTGTGCTCTGCTTCATCAGATTCAGACGCGTTGGTTTATTAGTCCACTTTCACACTGCTGATAAAGACATATCTGAGACTGGGTAGTTTACAAAGAAAAAGAGGTTCAATAGACTTACAGTTCCACGTGGCTGGGAGACTTCACAATCATGGGGGAAGGTGAAAGGTACATACCACATGGCGTCAGGCAAAGAGGGAGTGAGAGCCAAGAAAAAGGTGTTTCCCCTTATAAAACCATCAGATCTTATGAGACTTATTCACTACTATGAGAACAGTATGGGGAAAACTGCCCCCATGATTCAATTATCTCCCACCGGGTCCCTCCCACAACATGGGAATTATGGGAGCTACAATTCAAGAGGAAATTTGGATGGGGACACAGCCTAACCATATCAGCTGGTAATCAGAACACAATAAACCTGTTCTATCCCTTCCACCCCCATTGTAACCTCTTCAGCTTCCTATTATCCTGAAGTCAAAGCTGTATTCTTCTTTATATCATTACTTTTTCAAATGTAGCTATTGTGATAGAAGCATTTGCATGTTTACTTTTTACAAAAGACTTTGGACAATCCTTCAAGAAGTTTATAGTCTGTTTAGTTACCTGCCATCTTGGTATTATATCTGTGGATGAGATACAGTGACAGTGAAGTTTCTCTGTGGAACAATGCTAATATCACTTCTCTGCCACTTGTGTAGGCATCATGTAGCAACACGGAAAAATGACAAGTAAAGGATCTAGGCAATCGGTGCTCAGCACCTTGGAGAGCTCTTTGTAAGTTTTTTGTTTGTTTGTGTGGATGTACATGAACATATACACAGATATATCTATATGCACACACATATACATGTATACAAAATTACACATCTATGCATACCATGCTCATATACGCATCAATATACATATATAAACATATATGTACACATTTAGATTTATACAATGTATTTATATAGTTGCAGATTCACACACAATTTTCAGATGGATTCAGCATTATCAGGGGAGACACTGTGGAATTATTACTATGTGATGATTGTAACAGGGCTAACGTCATGTTTTACTCTTCACTAAATTTTCTTCCCCAGAATAAACCAGCTTAGAACTTTACCAACCTTTATTTGAAACAGTGATGACTCTAGATGTATACCCCTTGAAAATTCATTGTTATAACAAAAATATTAAGTAGAAATTATGGTATCCCATCTACTATGCTACATACTTCATATACATTTACAGAATCCTTACAATTATACTACTAGGTTGGCGTTATTATTGTGATTCTAAAGTGTAGGAAACTAAGGTCAAGATCATTTCAAATGATGTGCAGAGTTCAGTTATGTAGCAATCTGTGAATCCATAACTCAAACTCAGGTATTTATACATTAGAACCCATGTTCTTTTCCTTTTTATTATTTAAATAATTTTAAATTGTTTTACCTGCTAAGTACAGGAGTATATGTGCAGGTTTTGTTACATAGGTAAAATTGTGTCATGAGGGTGTGTTGTATAGATTATTTCATCACTCAGATATTAAGATATTAGTTATTTTTCCTGATCCTCTTCCTCCTCCCACCCTCCACCCTCCAGAAGGCTCCAATGTGTGTTATTCCCCACTATGGGTCTTATCATTTAGCTTCCACTTATAAGTGACAACATGCAGTTTTTGGTTTTCTGTTCCTGTGTTAGTTTGCTAAGGATAATGGCCTCCAGCTCCAACCATGTCCCTGAAAAGGACACGATCTTGTTACTTTTTATTTCCTTCAACTTTTATTTTAAGTTCTGGGATACATGTGCAGGATGTTCAGGTTTGTTAGTTAGGTAAATGTGTGCCATGATGGTTTGCTGCACAGATCAAACCATCACCTAGGTATTAAGCATAGCATTCATTAGCTATTCTTCCTGATGCTCTCCCTCCCTCCACACCACCCCTGCCCCACCGACAGCCCCAGTGTGTGTTTCCCCCCAGTGTGTCATCATTCAGCCCCACTTATAAATGAGAACATGTAGTGTTTGGTTTTCTGCCCCTGCGTTAGCTTGCTGAGGATAATGACTTCCAGCTCCATCAATATTGCTGCAAAAGGCATGATCTCATTTCCTTTTATGGCTGCATAGTATTCCATGGTGTATATGTACCATTTTCTTTATTCAGTCTATCCTTGATAGGAAATTGGGTTGATTCCCTTTCTTCCATATTGTGAATAGTGCCACAAAGAATATATGTGTGCATGTATCTTTATAATAGAATGATTTATATTCCTTTGGTTATATACTCAGTATATGACTCAGCTGAGTCAAATGGTATTTCTGCTTCTAGATTTTTAAGGAATTGTCACACTGTCTTCCACAATGGTTTTACTAATTTAAATTCCCACCAACAGTGTAAAAGCATTCTTTTTCTCCATATCCTCACCAGTATCTGTTTTTTCTTGACGTTTTAATAATAGCCATTCTAACTGTGTGAGATGCCAACTCATTGTGATTTTGATTTGCACTTCTCTAATGATCAATGATGTTGAGCTTTATTTCATGATTGTTGGCTGCGTTAATGTTTTCTTTTGAGTAGTGTCTGATCATGTCCTTTGCCCACTTTTTAATAGGGTTGTTTTTTTATTTCTTGTAAAAGTATTTAAGCTCCCTGTAAACTCAGGATATTAGACCTTTGTCAGATGGATAGATGGCAAAAATGTTCTCCCATTCTGTCGGTTGTCTGTTCACTCTGATGATAGTTTCTTTTGCAGTGCAGAAGCTCTTGAGTTTAATTAGATCCCATTTGTCAATTTTTGCTTTTGTTGCAATTGCTTTTGATGTTGTCATCATGAAATATTTGCCAATGCATATGGCCTGAATGATATTGCCTAGGTTTTCTTCTAGGGTTTTTATAACTCCGGGTTTTACATTTAAGTCTTTATTCCATGCTGTGTTAATTTTTGCATAAGGTGTAAGGAAGAGGTCCAGTTCCAATGTATATTTCAATGTATGCATATATCATATGCATATGGCTAGCCAGTTCTCCCAGCACCATTTTTTAAATAGGGGATCCTTTTTCCATTACTTGGTTTTGTCAGGTTTGTCAAATGTCAGATGGTTGTAGGTGCGTGGTCTTATTTATGAGTTCTCTCTTCTGTTCTATTGGTCTATGTGTCTGTTTTTGTTCCAGTACTATGCTATTTTTCTTACTGTAGCCTTGTTACTATAGTTTGAAGTCTGGTAGTGTAATGCCTCCAGCTTTGTTCTTTCTGCTTAGTATTGTCTTGGCTACAAGGGCTCTTTTTCGATTCTATATGAATTTTAAAATAGTTTTATTTTCTATTTCTGTTAAAATGTCAAAGGAAATCTAATGCAAATAGCATTGAATCTATAAATTACTTTGGGCAATATGGTCATTTTCATGATATTGATTTTTCCTATCCAAGAGCATGGAATGTTTTTCTATTTCTTTGTGTCCTCTCTAATTTCCTTGAATAGCAGTTTGTAGTTTTCCTTGAAGAGATCCTTCATTTCCCTTATTAGTTGTATTCCTAGGTATTTTGTTTTCTTTGTAGTGATTGTGAATGGGGGTTCATTTATGATTTGGCTCTCTACTTGTCTATTGTTGATGTAAAGCAATGCTTGTGATTTTTGCACATTGATTTATACCCTGAAATATTGCTGAAGTTGCTTATCAGCTTAAGGAGTTTTGGGCGTTTTCTTTTCTTTTTTTAAATGTCAGTATTGCTTTAATTAAATTAAAAATTTTAGCAAATTAAGAACAAAAAGAATGCAAACTCATTTTTAGAAGCAATGAACATTTCCAGGTTCCTAGAAATATGAAAAAATTCAAGGTTTCTTACATGTTTCAAACTTTTAAACAAAGCAGTGCATATTGTTCAAAATATGTGTTACATTTTAATTAATATTAACCAGTTAAACAGTTATTTTTTTCTTCTCCCTTTTAAATATACGATAATGTCAGCTGCAGACAGAGACAATTTGACTTCCTATTTGAATCCCCCTATTTCTTTCTCTTGCCTGATTGCCCTGGTCAGAACTTCCAGTACTATGTTGAATAGAAGTGGTGAGAGAAGGCATCCTCATCTTGTGCTGGTTTTTAAGGGGAGTGCTTCCAGCTTATGCCCATTCAGTATGATATTGGCTGTGGGTTTGTCATATATGGTTGTTATTATTTTGAGGTATGTTCCTTCAATACTTAGTATATAGAGAGCTTTAAAGGAAGGGATGTGGAATTTTACCAAAGGCCTTTTCTGCTTCTATTGAGATAATCATGTATTTTTTTTGTCTTTAGTTCTTTTATGCGATTAATTACTTTTGTTGATTTGTGTGTGTTGAACCAACCTTGCATCCTGGGAGAAGCTAACTGGATCGTGGTAGATAAGCTTTTTGATCTGCTGCTGGATTCGGTTTGCCAGTATTTTATTAAGGATTTTTGCACTGATGTTCATCAGGGATTTTAGCCTGAAGTTTTCTTTTCTTGTTATATCTCTGCAAGGTTTTGGTATAGGATGATGCTAGCCTCATTAAATGAGTTAGGGAGGAGTCACTCCTTTTCAATTGTTTGGAATAGTTTCAGAAGAAATGGCACCAGCTTCTCTCTGTACCTTTGGTAGAATTCACCTGTAAATCTCTCTGGTCCTGGGCTTTTTGGTTGTTGTTGGTAGGCTATTTATTACTGCCCAATTTCAGAACTCATTATTAGTCTATTCAGGGATTCAATTTCTTCCTGGTTCAGGGAGGAACCCATGTTCTTTTCCCGATTCTAACATGTGCCATTTGTTATTAAACTTGTAATGGACCTTCTTCCTGTCCCCGCTAGGGAAAATAACATCTTGAGTTAGAGAGGAATTTCTCTGGACAGCCTGTGCTTTGTTCCTCTCTCTCCTAACAGCAGGATGTCTCAGACACAAAGATCTGAGATATTTAGTCAGATCTCCTTTTTCTATGTGAGCTGAATAAATAGAAAAAAAACATTAACAATTTACAATTTTCCTGAGATTAGTTTAGTAGCTCTGCTCTATAATACACATCATTAAAGGAAAAGTAATTCCAGTAGCTATAACACATCCCCATGGATGAAACGAATTGATGCATTAAAAATATTAAGTGGCTACCTGACAAAGGAGTAATACTGACAACTGAGCAGTCTCCAAAGAACTTTCATATGCTTTAGTTCTTCCCTTATTTCAATCATCTGAGAATTGTGAAAGACTGCTCATGCATGTTTGCTATAGTAACCTTTGAGCATAGTACTAGATGCAACCTACTAGCCAAAAGCTTTATCTTTATGAGAGCAATATACTTTACAGGTTATGAGAGTTATGTGTCATCCATGTCCTCAAGCTGTTGGCCACATAAGGAAGTCAGAATAGTTTAACTTTGAAGTTAGTCTTCTATGAAGGTTTCTATGTTTTTAGAAAATAAAAATGACTTCATCTTCAGGTTAAACTGTTAAAGAATGGGACCAAATATGACACTAATACCATTTTACATGCCCTAGAAGTATAGCATACCAATAGATGGTTTTTCTCTTCTTTAGTTTTTCCACTTGAATTTACTGAATACTGCCTTCTCACCCTTTTCAATAGTAGTATTATAAAAAGTTAGATAAAGAATTAAATTATTGAGCTTTATAATTCAAGCAAAACAAATGCATTTTGCCTCTTTTCTACATGTTGTTTACATTCTAAATTTTCACTGAATTTTGATGGTGTTTAAAGGAAAAAAACAACTGGTAAAATATAATAAAATACCACTTGATCTTCTGAAATTCCACCTCTTTCATTAAAATTTCCCAGGTTATGTACTATTTAATGCTTATCATTCAGGATATTATTATCTAAAATACAAATGAGCATAATATAGACACAACAGCAAGTTGTCTGCTCTAAGTCTTCTAGATATGATAGGCAAATTTCTCCTGCCTCTGGGCCTTTGGTTATCATATACCTTTTTCCTAAAATATCCTGATCACTTTACCACACTTTTCCTATTTATCCTACAAATCTCAGCTCAAGTTCTACCTTTTCAGGAAAAAGTTTCATTGAACAAAACTCTTTACCTCTTCCATACTCATATAGCATTAATATTTATAATATTTAACACTCATTTGGCACCTAGGTACTTGAAGTCTTGGAAGAATCAGATTGTAGAGCTTTAGACCAAAAGACCAATATCTTGGGGATTTTCTCTTCTCAGATCCTAAGGCAGGGTGAGTCTTATCTAATGGTTACCAGAATAAATTTTTTTCATTAGTGAATCTGAACATTGCTACTTCTATTATTAATGAACATGAAAGATTTAAACTCACATGTCATTTGTTAATGCAAGTGGTTGAATAACCTTGTACTCAAGCTTTGGTTCTTGATTTTTTTCTAGAGAAGGAATCCAACTAGAGTTGGTACTAGATCCTGCCCTGGACTGTTATTGTGATATCCTAAGGAATCTGCCCCTTTACCAATCCCATCCCAGGGCCGAATGCATATTCTAGAATTCCGATTTGCATCTTCTTAGTAGGGAAGTCACACTCCTAAATGATGCTTATAACAATATTACTGGATATTCCAGTTCTGTCTGATCTCTTGGGTAATTAAACTAACTCAGATTAGAACAAATTTGATTATCTGCCTTGGATTGGCTGGTTAATTATTCACTGAAATTTTCCAGGTCTTTGTTATAATTCTTGTTTTGCTAATCACTCCAATTTTAGATTGGATTTTTCCCTTTCTCTTCATCATTTTTCTCAAGCAAACACTCAGGCAAAAATTCAAGGATGCTAGTTTAAGAAATCACAGTTGGTCATTTAAGAACATCTGAGCCTCGGTGTCACAGTTTGGATTAGGAATGTTGCTCAGTGCCTGGGAATTGCATTTGCCAAACTAAAGGCATATTTCTTTGCCTAGGATGACAATGGAAACCAGTTTTTGTATCCAAATACAATCTAGACACTAGATATTTAGCAGAAGCCCATCTCCAGGTGATACATTAGTCCTGGGATTCAGCACAGGATGAAAAAACACTGCAGTGGCAACATTTCCTGTGACCAGTGGTCAACATAAAGCACATATTTTCATGCCAGGCTACTGGGAGAAAGGACTGAAATAGTAATGCATAGACTCAGAGGTTAATACTGAGATCACCTGTTGTTAAGGTGATTCACCAGTAGGAACCCATGTGTGAAGATGATGATTTTTGATTAGTCACTCTCTGTGGTTTTTATTGTTCAGAGAACCAGGTAGGACTAAGATAAAGAGAGTCACATTTTCTGGGGAATTGAGGACTGCTAAATTCACAGAAATGAGGCAAGTATGACATAAATATTGAGTATCCAATTTACTGACTAATACTAACTTCTTAAAAACTTCAATTTGATTTCTGTCTCTTTCATACTTATGTATAATACATTGTGCTTTACTTATGTTCATATTGAATTTCTCTGTACTATGTCATTAACTTTTATGATTCGAATGATTTAGATTAATGCCAAACCCGTAGCTACATGCAGGAGAACATTTAAAACTATTTGGTAAGGATGATATAGATGTAATCAATGCTCAATTGCTTGGAATCATTGAATATGTTTCCCTGAGCCTAATAACTGGCCATTTTTTCAAATCTATTAAAAAAGAATATCCATGTTTTGTAAATAACATTTTTACAATGATATTTTATGAATTCTTCAAGGCTCATGATTTTCAAATTATTGATTAAAAATAGTGCTGTCCTGATGACTATTTGATATGACCAAGTTTTGAGAGTGTCTCGTAATCCTCTAATAAAATTCATTTGACGATTTCCTTAAAAGCCTGTGGTTTATTTACAGTATTAATTTAAATAAGTAATTTACTGTATTTTTGTGATGGATACTGCCACTTCTATTACTTTTTCATCCTGCCTAAATAGCTTAATTTGTTTAAAAAATAGCACCAGACCCTTGTACACTCATTTTTCTTCATGGAAAAAGGTGGAATTAGAAAACATCATCATTTTTACATAAATCTGGATTAAATTAAGAAGCACAAAATTATTAATCATACTAGTTAGAAAAGAAGTAAACTTGTTTCATTTGGTGGCTCTTTTCTGTTGAATCACTACAATGTTAAATATCAAAGCACAAATATATGCATCTGGAATTTAGCAACCATATAACATGATTAAGAAAAGCTCCAAATTTACTATTTTTTTACTTCTTTCTTTCTTAACTCTTTTATTTACTTTCTCTTTGTTTCCTTCCTATCCTTATCCTTTGATATGGTTTGTCTGTGTCCACACTGAAATCTCATCTTGTATTGTAGTTCCCATAATCTCAACATGCATTGGGAGGGACCTGGTAGGAGGTAATTGAATCACGCAGGCAGTTTTCCCCATGCTATTCTTGTGACAGTAAGTTCTCATGAGATCTGATGGTTTTATAAAGGGCTTCCTGCTTTGCTCAGCTCTCATACTTCTTGCTGCTGCCATGTGTAGAAGCTCCTGTTTGCTTCCCCTTCCACCGTGATTGTAAGTTTCCTGGGGCCTCCCCAGCCCTGCAGAACTGTGAGTCAATTAAAACTCTTTACTTTATAAATTACCCAGTCTTGGGCAGTTCTCTATAGTAGCATGACAATGGACTAATACATCTTCCTCCCCACCATTCTTCCTCCTTTTCCTTCTTTTTCTCTCTCCCCTCCCCTCCCTTCCCCTCCCTTCCCCTCTCCTCCCCTCCCCTCCCCCACCTTTCCTCCCTCTTCCCTCCCCTCTTCCTTCCTTCCTTCTTTCTCCTTCCTTCCTTTTGTCTTCCTCCTTCCTTCCTTCCTTCTTTTTCTTATTTCTCTCAATTTTTCTTTAATAGTAAGCATCAGCTTGTTTATTCATATTCTTTCATGTGAGGAAATTGAAAAATTACAGTCCCAAAGGCATATTTTGTTTTCCAAGGAAAGGAGAAGAATATACCACTCTGGAAGCTTTTTGTGTGTGTGAATCAGAGATAAAATAGTTTGCTGAAAACCATAAACATGTCTTTCTCTTTCCAATGGAAAAATAAAAACGCATACAATTCTCAACTTTCATTCTATCATTTTATGGAAATAAATAATAAAGTTCATTATTAGAGACTGTTAAGATGAAATGAACTTTGCAAATACATTCAGTTAAACCTCCTTAATTTGGAATATGCCAGTTTTGATTGTTTCTTGGACAATTTTATTCAAGAATGAAAGTGTTTCTTGCATATTCTGAAGGAACACATGATCATTTCTATACACTCAATGTGTATATATAAAGATTTTTTCCCTTTGTGTGATAATTTATAACTTATATGTAATTATGTGAATTTTTATTAACCTTCTTACCATGCCTAGAAAACAAAAATATTTAACACACTTTGGGTTTTGTTTCTCAGAGGTTACATGATACCCATGATCCACTCTTATATTTATCAAGTCAAAGGATGGTTTTAGTAAAATATACTGGTGACATTTTATATGTAGGATTTAGAAATTAAATAATGTTTAAACAATAGACAACTTTGATTTAATAAAAAAATTCAGAGGTTTTCCAACTTCAGACCAGTGGTCCTTAGCAATTCTGAGTGGGGGTTTATAGTTAAATGAAACAAATAAGCCTGCCTGTAGTCATATTTATTTATAGCTCTAGGAATCCATTTCAGAAGTATTTATTGAGAATTGGCTATATGCTAAACCCTAACCATTTCAAACATTCTTCCTTCCAATTGCATTTAAAGTGTTTCTTTTTTCATTATTTTTTCTTTTCTCTCTTTTATTTCTCTTTATAACAGTCCTTTATAACAGTCCTTCATTAGTTTTCTCTCTTTATAACAGTCCTTCATTAGTGGTAATAATGACAACTAACAAACCGTATGAGATTGAGTATTGTCTCCCCCAAACTTGGGTTCTTCCTGGAACCTCAGAATATGAACTATTTTGGAAATAACATCTTTTCAGATGTAATTAAGTTTAGAAGAGGGAACAATGGGGAATGATAGGCCCTTAATTTAATATAACTTTCATCCTTGTGTAAAGAGGAAAGAGACACAGAAACAGAGAAATACGGAGAGAATGCCATATAACAATGAAGGCAGAAATTGTGATGGTGAATCTACAATCCAAAAAATACTAAGGGTTGCCAGCAACACCAGAAACTAAGAGAAGGGCATGAAACCGACTGTCCCCTAGAGTATTTAGAGAGAGGGAGAAGCCCAGCATACACTTTAGCTTCCAACTTTTAACATTCAGAACTGTGAGACAATAAATTTCTAACAAATTGCCACCAAGTTTTTGGCAATTTGTTATGGCAACTTTACAATTCAACAGAAATGAATGAGTATTTTTTACTCTGCTTTACAGATAAACTTATCTCTAGATATTTTCACTTATTTTAACCATAGCAATACCGTATGTCTTCTCTTTTGTATCTTAATGATATAAAAGAATGTAATATAAATATGAAAAATATCTTGTGTAAAAGAGAGAATTACTAACAAATTACAAATTCTTATATTGATGATTAATATCAATCAATGTCCTGTTCCCAAGACATGGGGCAGAACAAAGTGAAACACATACAGTATTACCAGAGGGAATGTGTTCTTGGTTCTAGAAATAAGAACTTTCCATGATAAAACCAATCTAGAAGAAAAGTACTAATTTAAGGAGTGCATGTGAATCTCAGGAACCAACTCTTGGATAGTAATTGTATTTGACCATCCCACTAAATGCAATAGATTAATAATAAGCCTACATCTAGAAGTATGTTCAAAGGCTTAAAGCTATACAAAATCTACTTAATTAAACAATTTATATCAGAGTGCAGAGTCAGCATACCCAAATGGCATTGAAAAACATTTAAATGTGAAGAATAATAAGAGAAGGAGGAGAATGAGAAGGAGAAGGAGAGGAAAAGGGAGAGAAGGGAGAAGAAGGAGAAGAATAAGAAAAAGAAAGAAGAAGAAAGTAAAGAAAACAGAAAAGAAAGAAAAGAAGAAGCCGCTGCCATAAAGCTGTTTATAAAAGTATGTTTTGTAATGGTAAAAAAAAAAGGTAAAATAATACTCATTAGTTTATTTAACCATTTTTAATTAATTTTTCTAAACTCAAGATGCAATTCTACATTAAAGATGGACAAAATTTAGTCCCAGCCTGTGATTACTTTGTTGATTGTGGAAAACAGACTTATAAGTACGGCAAGGACAATAGAGTATGATAAGGGTCAGCATAGAGGTAAGCTAGGTTTTAATGAAAGTCCATAGAAAAAGCTTTCAATTCATCTTTGCCTGTAATCAAGAACTTGCTTTAATTGTGAATATCTCAAATTAATTTTAAGTGATTATCAGTTGTTAGAAGTAAAGGGTAGAATGGAAAGCAAGGAAGTAATTCATATAAAGGAAATAGTATGTACATATGTCCAGGGTAATAATGACTCATACTGACAAATGCAAAAGTTTCATTATGAACAGAGGACAGAGTAAAAAGAGTAGAATGATGAAATGAGGCTAGTGCAGCTATCAGACTTACAAATCAGGGAAGGCCTATGTGAAATATTAAAGAGTTGGAACTTTACCCTGAGAATACTGGCTAAGCATTTTAAACATGAAAGCTACTGCTTAAACTTATCATTTAGAAGAATCACCCTGACTGTAGAGTAGATAACAGATTTCTAACAGGCAAGATAGTCAGCAGGAAGGTTAGTTAAAAGATTGTACAATGATTCATACTAGGGAAAATAATGTTCTGAATTGAGATAGCAGTAGAGTTGCTGGAGAAAGGTATCTATATTCACCTTAAATTGAGAAAATAAGAATATCCAGTTTTACAATTGATGAGATTTGTGAAAGGTGGAAGCAGATGAAAAAAGAGTCAGGCAAGATTTCAACTTCTGGTTTAGACATTAAGCATGTTATTCACTGACATAGTGAATAAAAAACAAATTTGTTTGTGAAATGGTTAATTGTTATGAGACTCATAAGAAATGTTATGCAGCTGTTAAACGATAATGCTTATAAAGACTATGTACTAGTAAGAAGAAGTTTATGTTACAAAGTTAAGGAAGAAAAGCAGGATATAAAATTTTACATGCACTAAGTAAAATGTGCAGAGAAAAATAATATAGAGAAAGAAAAAAAAGTACTAAAGGTGATGGCATTAGAGCATTACGATTTTCCTTCTCATTACTTTATAATTTTAAAAAAATGTAGTTCTTTGCTTTCATAGTAAAAATGTATAAAATTAAAACTATAAAAAATAATTGATTAAAATAATATAAAACTAGTAGAATATAAAGATTAAATTGATATCTGATCATCTGATATTTATTAAGTAAAATATAATTTCTATCACTTGTTATTACACATTTTGATAAACTTAAGTTAGTGGCTTGAGAATAGAGATGATAAATGAAAGACAAGCCATGCCTTTAGAAAATGTTTCCATTCATTATCTACCCCAGAAACAACTACCCAACAGCAATAACAGAAAGGCATAAAGGTAACAGTGACTATTCTAACCATGTGCTTAAGGAATTAAATGACCATTTTGTTCCACATGAGAAAAAGTGCTATGTTGTATCAAATACTTTTAATTCCACAACAATCCTAAGTACCCTATTATTGTAATTTAAAAATGGATATACAGAATTCCAGAGAGATTAAGTAAGTCAACCCAGGTTGCACAGCCAATAAGCAACAGAGCCAGAATTTCAAGCTGGTCAGTATAGCTCCAGGGTCTACACTCTCAACTGTTCTATGTTGCCTCTTTTTTAAAGCTTATATTTTCACCAGGTTGACACATTTTTGGACTCGTGACAATATGAAATCAATTACTTCAATATACATAAATGTTATATGGAATAAGATATTTGGTGCACATTACATACTTGAGGCTTTAAAAATTATCAATTTAGTTCAGAAATAGTGAATTTTACACCAAATTCATATAATTGTATCAAGCAATTCAGATTTTGTTTAAAAGTTTTCTATTTCACATTGTATATATATGATCTTCAATTGTCTAAAGTTAAACTTTTGTATAGAAGGTTATATAATTCAAAACACACAGTGTTGAAGTATCTTACTTTAACCTTAAAATCTATTTTAAAAATTAAAAATGTATTATTTACCATATCTTCATGCAAATACATTCTAATGACCCAATTTGTGCATGGAATGACATCACTTTCTTATTGCATTTAGAAATAGAATGCTATTTAGAAAATAATAATTACCACTCCATTAAGATGTATGACTTATTTTGAAAAAATTCAAGAATAAAATTATCCTACTAAAATTCTCAATCAGTAGAAAAATATGCAGCCCATACTTAAGGAGATAATCATACATCCTGATTTAAGTTGAAAATTAAGCTTCAACTATACAGATTCAAACAGTATTTTAAGTATATTATTTATAATGTTTAAATATTCTTCTACAAAGAGCTTAGTAAGTTCTATAGCCACATATACATGGCAAAAAATGACGAATGATAGAATGAGAATTCAGTGTTTTAATTATATTGATGTGTTTAATTTGTTGGATATACCATTATTAAAGTGATTTCAGCTTTTTACAAAGCATTCCATTTAATTCAATGAAAGAAATGTCTGTGGTTAACTTATGTCTCATGTTGAGATGAAACAATCTTTATGTAAGAGAATAGATATCTATTAATGGGTTGTGAATTGAGGAGCATTCAAAAGGCAGAAATGCTTGAAAATTATTTCTCCTACTCAGTGCCTCAGTCTCTTAAAAATAGTTGCTCTAGATTCTTTTGTTCTGGTCATGCATTATCCTTCATTGTCAGTTATCATATAAAATTAATGCAGTTGGCAAAGAGAAGTATCATGACTAACATTATAGAATGGATTGGTTTATGGTGCATCATTTCTTCTTAAAGGAGATGAATAAGATTAATACAAAAGCTTGGTGAATATAGGATCATGGAAGGAGGTAGGTAGAAAATGTGCAGATAAATACACAAAAATAATTAAGAAGATAAAGGAGATGTAATAAACTTGGAGCCCATAACTTGGTGTAATAAGCTTCCTCACCCTTGGTGAGCCAAGAATCCATAACACAAGAATCCATAATCCTTAACATGAGAATCCATATTGACATACTTTTCACATACAAAGCAATTAAACTATGTTTTTAAACTATTCCTGTAGTAAATTTGATTTATTTATGTATTTATTTATTTATTTATTTTGCTAACAAGGTATTTTCCTAGTAATCTGCAGGGTATGAAAAGAAAAAAAAAAGAAATTTGAGTTTTGATTGGTAAAATAAATTAAAATAACTATTTAAAACCTCATTTACAAATAATAGTTATACAGATTTAAATATACTTAGTAAAAATCTTTTATGCCCTTATTAAATGTCCGTTTGAGAGTGACAGAAATTTGTAGAAGATTTATAGATATGTATTGCAAATAGTTGAAAACCTTTTGACAATATATTAATGCCTCAATTCTAAGTTTATCATTGTTTTCTCCATGAAAATTTTTATCAGGGAAGTGGCAGATATGGAATGCTCCTGACAACTATTCTTTGGAATAATATCTGTAGGTTTTAAGTTAACACATGACTACCCATGATAAAAACTAGATTAACAAATTTCTGTTGCAGCTATGAATGGCCATGTGATTAAGTGGTAGCCAAGAAGATATGACTAAGTAGGTGTGAGATATGGCCTCCTCACTGGCTGGAATACTTATATGGTAGCAGTGAATGATCTCAAACCATGAAAAAGAGGACAAGACTCCATAGTCAAATAAAAGATAGGGTATCAGATTCCTGCCACCACAGAGTCAACGTATTATTGATGGACTACTTACATGTAAAGAGAAATATTAGTCTATCTTACTTAAGCCACTGTTATTTAGGTCTTTTTTAGATTAGCCAAAACTATGTCATAATTTGTGTAGTAGTCTTCTGTTTAGCCAAGAGGGCTGTGCTTTTGTTAATAACCTAAATTCTGTATCATGCACCACTTATTTGCCTTCTAAAGTAAAACCAAGAATGTACCCATTTGCCGTGGAAGTGGTTTTAAGTTGTCATTAGCCAGGAAATCCAGAGAACACATGCTTATCTATTCCCATCATTTAGACTAAGTGACAAGTACTTGGAAACAGATGGTCTGTACAGTAAAATACAAATTACAACCTTTGAATCCATATATTTTATGGTCGTGATAAAAAGGTTAATGTTAATAACATAAATACAGATATAACATCCTAAATTTTATTGCCGCTTCTTAAAACTCAGATCGGATGCTCATATGTTTCATCAGAAGAATAGAGAATGCATTAATCAGTACTATTTTGTTTTTACTAGTTTTTAAGTCATGTTCTGTTAATAGGTAGTTAGATAATAAAAAATAGTAAGAGGTCTAGAACTAAGGCCTCTTTATTCCTAATCCAGGGACTTTTCTGATTGTACTAAGTTTAAAGAAAGTCATTTGCTTTGATTAAACATTTAATTTTCTTTGTTGCTGTTTTTTTCTCTAATCATTTTGTCAAACCTGATGAATTTAAGTGCTTCATAGTAGTTTTCAGATCAATTAATAGTAAGGTTCATAATTCATCATGAGTAACTTCAAGTGTATGTTTCTGTAATTTAATATTTCTACTGCAGTTAATCAACATTCATTATTTCACTGAATGCCTAACAAATACTAATGACTTATAGCCTGATTTCTACAAATAAGGATGTTTTATCCAAGTATCATAGAGCTTCTTCAAAATTCGTCAATGTATGTATTTTTATTGTAAGATATAATGTTACTCCTGGACCCAGCGTAGTTCCTTTATAATTTCCCTGTACGAACTTAGACAAGATAGTGTTTCTATATCTCAATTTTCCCATCCTTAAAATTGAATAACAATTTAATATATCTAATATAGATTTGGTCCCTGACTGTATGTCCAGTACTTTTTCCCTTTAGGTATCCTCTTTGATGCTTTAAACTTCAGAAACATTATACCATTTTTAGTTCCTTAAAGACGAAATGTTCTCTTATGTTTGCATATCTTTGCATATAGTGCCCTTCAGCTCCAGTGTTACTCTCATGTGGTTTTCCTAGTCTCACAGGAGCACTTAGTAACTTCCCTCTCCTTGTTTACACTCCATCTTCTACTTTGCTCCATTCTAAATCATGTTACTTTGCATAGTACTTGTTTAATGGTACACATCTGTCTCTCTAATAAACTTAAATTATATCAAAATGTCAGTCATACTTTTACATATGTTTTTATCATTTTACTTTTATAGCAAAAACAATTAATTTTTACTAACTTTAGTATATGATATTATTTGGATTTTTGTCCCTGCCCAAATCTCATGTCGAATTGGGGGAGGGGCCTGGTGGGCGGTGATTAAAACAGGGGGTGGATTTCTCCTTGCTGTTCTTGTGATAGTTAGTGAGTTCTCATGAGATCTGATGATTTAAAAAGTGTGTGGCATCCATGTCCCTACAAAGGACACAAACTCATCCTTTTTTATGGCTGCATAGTATTCCGTGGTGTATATGTGCCACATTTTCTTAATCTAGTCTGTCACTGATGGACATTTGGGTTGATTCCAAGTCTTTGCTATTGTGAATAGTGGTGCAATAAACATACGTGTGCATGTGTCTTTATAGCAGCATGATTTGTAATCCTTTGGGTATATACCCAGTAATGGGATGGCTGGGTCATATGGTACTTCTAGTTCTAGATCCTTGAGGAATCGCCATACTGTTTTCCATAATGGTTGAACTAGTTTACAATCCCACCAACAGTGTAAAAGTGTTCCTATTTCTCCACATCCTCTCCAGCACCTGTTGTTTCCTGACTTTTTAATGATTGCCATTCTAACTGGTGTGAGATGGTATCTCATTGTGGTTTTGATTTGCATTTCTCTGATGGCCAGTGATGATGAGCATTTTTTCATGTGTCTGTTGGCTGTATGCATCTCTTCTTTTGAGAAATGTCTGTTCATATCCTTTGCCCACTTTTTGATGGGGTTGTTTGTTTTTTTCTTGTAAATTTGTTTGAGTTCTTTGTAGGTTCTGGATATTAGCCCTTTGTCAGATGAGTAGATTGCAAAAATTTTCTCCCATTCTGTAGGTTGCCTGTTCACTCTGATGATAGTTTCTTTTGCTGTGCAGCTCTTTAGTTTAATGAGATCCCATTTGTCAATTTTGGCTTTTGTTGCCATTGCTTTTGGTGTTTTAGATATGAAGTCCTTGCCCATGCCTATGTCCTGAATGGTATTACCTAGGTTTTCTTCTAGGATTTTTATGGTATTAGGTCTATGCAACTGGAAACCATCATTCTCAGCAAACTATCACAAGAATAGAAAACCAAACACTGCATGTTCTCACTCATAGGTGGGAATTGAACAATGAGATCACTTGGACTCGGGAAGGGGAACATCACACACCGGGGCCTATCATGGGGGTGGGGGGAGGGATAGCACTGGGAGTTATACCTGATGTAAATCACGAGTTGATGGGTGCTGACGAGTTGATGGGTGCAGCACACCAACATGGCACAAGTATACATATGTAACAAACCTGCACATTGTGCATATGTACCCTAGAACTTCAAGTATAATAAAATAAATAAATAAATAAAAATTCAAAAATAAAAAATAAAAATAAATAAAAAGTGTGTGGCATTTCTGCTTTCACTCTTTCTCTCCTGCCACCATGTGAAGAAGATCCTTGCTTCCCCTTTGCTTCCCTCCATAATTGTAAATTTCCTCAAGCCTCTAAGTCATGCTTCCTGTAAAGTCTGTGGAGCTGTGAGTCAATTAAATCTCTTTTCTTCATAAATTACCCAGTTTCAGGTAGTTCTTTACAGCAGTGTGGAAACTTACACAGAATGCTTATCCAACATAGCCATCATAATACTTTTTTTAAAGCACTGAAAAATAATAAATTTTTTGTTAGTTAGGCCTAAGATGTGTTTTATCTTAAGTTTTAGCCACATAGCATAAAATGAAACAATACATATTTTATTATGCGTCTTTATTTCATTGAACCAAATTTTATAAAAAGTTTTCAAGTAACTCCTTTTCATAAAGCATTCATTTTGTAGACACCAAACTACGGTGTTTTGTTTCTTGAGTCATTGGGTATTTTTACTCTTATTAATATTTTAGCTAAGAATTTTTTCTATTATTTGACATAGTTTTATTATACCACAATCCTAAAGTATAAATTATTTCAGTCACACCTATTTCTACTATATTTTCCTCAAGAAAATTAAACTTAAATAAAACATGGAACCACCTAAATAATATCAATAGTTCACAGTTTAATTCTCATTTGGTATAAAAGAGCTGCATGAGAAAAGCATTCAATTTTTGGATTTTACATTCTGAGTGTGATTTCTTTAAAAAGAGGCACTACATTTGGAAACAAGCACATGGGTTTTCAAATGATGTTTGTCCACAGAAAGCAATTAATTGGAAAACTTTCATTGCATAACTTCCTCCTGAACCCTAACCTTTAGTCTGCCCCTTTTGTCTTTGCTTTTGGATTTGCCCCAGCTCTGAGTTCTCTTCTTCTCTAAAAATTGCAGTTATCTATGACTTAATAGCTATGAAATAGTAATGGATGACATTTAAATATTGTTTTCTATGTGCTAGGTTTAGATCTCCTACTTTATTTATGTTTGCTCATTTAATGCTGACAACTATATTAGATATACGGAACCATTATTCTATTTTAAAAATGGGAAAACAGAGATATAGAAAAACCATGGTTTGTCCCAGGCTAAATAGCTAAATAAATTTTGGAGCTAAGACTGGATCATAGAAATAACTGTTTTTTATCATTATACAATACTGTCTGTCTGCATTAGAAATACATGTATGAGAGTATGCAAAAGAGATAACATCTGGCTAAATTCTACCAGTTTCAGAGTTGAATTCCTACTGCTTACATATAAGGTTTTGAAAAAGAAAATAATTTATTGGAAATATGTTGGAATAACTAATAGAATTGAGGTAACAGCTAAAATCTAAGACTTAGGGTTCTTTTAGTGTTATAAAGGTAAGGTTTCAATGGCTGCTGCTTCTTGAGTTCAAACAACCCAGGTTCAGTGACCTCCAGGTCAATTTGATTCTTCATTGAAGTTTAAATCTCCATAGGAATAGTGAATCAAATTGGTCTGGGTCAAGCAAACGTTTATGGATACTAGGGTAGACATGATGGCACCCTTGAATTCTCTGGCCATTCTTAGAGAAGAGGTAATCATTGTGAGCCAGGCAGTCACTATACTTGGTTTGTATTTTTCCAATATATGATGCACTTTCTATGTTTTATGTAATGTGTTTGACTTTAAACAGAAATAAAACACCTTAGCTGAACTGTATATAAATTAAGACAAATTGATTCTCCATTCATATACCCCTCCTCAATTTTATATACTAGCGTTTTAAAATCTACTTCTAGTTACATATTCAAGATAAATGAGATCTATGTAATTTCTGACAAAAAAAATTGGTTTTGATGATTAGCAAGCAGATTAACTAAACATCTGTTACTAGTAGCATAGATATACACTATGTGATTTTTGTTCAAAGTTATAAGGTAAATTAAATTAGAAAAACAAATTCATTCCCTTCACTTGTGATTTTCACAATAGTGTTGTCTGTCACCAAGGTTGGACATTGCACTCAATAGATATTAATTAAAGGAAAATATTCTCATGTATAAAAGCAATGTTAAGGTGTCTTGTCTATTTATACTGCTATAACAGGATACCACATACGAGGTAATTTAGATAGATAAAAAATTATTTCTCACAGTTCTGAAGACTGGAAGGCCCGATATCAATGTGTCAACATCTGGTGAGTGCCTTCTTGCTGTGTCATTTCATGGTAGAAGGTGTCAGAAGGGCAGAAGAGCACAAGAGAGCAAAAGAGCAAGTAGGGCTGGAACTCACTTTTACAGCAAGCTCACTCTCGCTCTTACTAACCTACTCTTGTGATAATGTTAATCCATTAATGAAAGCAGAGCTTTCATGACCTAATCACTTATTATTAGGCCCAACCTTTCAACATTGGGATTAAGCTTCCAACATGTGAACTTTTAAGGACACATTCAAACCATAGCAAAATGTAAGTCAGTGTATCGTACTCTAAAGCACTCATAAATTATATGCATTTGCTAATAATTGTAAGGAGGTAGACCATAGATCATCTCCAGGGTTGAAAGTTTGCCTTCTTACATTGAAGAAAAGTTATAGAGGCATCATTGTAATGTCATAAATAATTTAAATCATTTCTAAACTTGGTGGAGTTCAAATGGGGTTAGTTGTAAGTAAACTGCATTTGCTGAATCAAGCTTTTTCAATCTAATTAGTTTAAAGGCTCTGGGTACGTTTTATGACCTTTGGAACAGTTGTCCATTTGAAAAGGTTTTTGCCCCTTAGGCCTCTGTGAACTTTCTTTAGCAATTGACAAATTTAATATATAAAATCTTCCCATATTTGATATTTCATTTTTATTAAAGTTCTAGTCTAAAAAATAGCACTTAGGTTAGAAAGATTGTGGGTAACCTGAGGAAGCAGCCTGAGTTTTAAAGACATCAATGTATTTTAAAATGTATTATTTGATGAGAAAAAAAGACAAAATCATGGATCAGACAATGGTAAAGAAGTCTTGCCAAGTCAGTTTTATCAAATTTAGACTGATAAATACAAATAAAACATATAAGACATTAGAGATGGTAGTTTTTCTTTCAGTATCTAACATATTCCAATATCTTGAACCAATGAATATCAAGATATATCCTAGAAGAACTGTGAGGTTACAAGTTAACTCTAGGTAGAATTTTGTGAAAATTCATTGACTTCCTGTTTCGGTTAATTGAATATTTCAGGATAACTAATTAGAACACTTGACATATCATCTTGACAATGTTTAAAATAAACTTTTTTATATGAAAATACTTAGTATTACCATAGCATCATTGGATGTGTTAACTTAGAGAAAGTATGTCGTTATGTTTGCTTCAAATTGTGTGACTTACCTTGCTACTAGAAAGATGAAGTCAAATCAACAGCTGTATGAGCATGGCACATTTGTTTATAATCAAGTGACTCAGTCATATATGTCTAGTAATAACTTTAGCATGCATAAAATCTATGAAGCATTATACATTTTACCAATTTTTCACTCTAATATGAATTCATAATATATTAAACTGGAGTTATTACTCAACGTCCCCTCTATGAATCCCTTTCAACCTTTTCTTCTTCCTATATCTACTGTGTTGGTAAATTATTCTATAATCCATTATGTAGGCCAATTAGAAAGTCTGAATTATTGACTTACGTTCAAAGACCTCTAAACAAAACACCAGTAATGGAGGGTCATCACCTTCTGCCTGTAATGGAGTACTTTCTAATATACTAATTATTACTTTCTAATTTCTCATGAAAACATCTTTGAAATCTATACAAACTATAAAATTAACTGATTGAACCATCAGAGAACAATCAACACACTCAGAACTGAGGGAAATATCTCAAAGTAAAGTTTAAACTTTGAGGTGAGCCTCACATATGCCTCTATTTGGGGCCCCATTCTTAGCTATTCTTTCAGGGGCAAGACACCAAAGAATAGCAACACTGAGAAGCTAAATAATTAAATAGAGATTTCAACAATCATGAGATGTTATGGTAGCAGAGGCTCCAGTTCCACAAAATAAATATCTACTCCCGATTTTCAGTGGAGGCCACCAAAGACCTCTGAAGACAACCTACATATCTATGGTAAGGGCATTGTAATCAAAGACTGATAGAATTCCCTGCTTGTTAAAATATGGAGATATCTTAGTTTTTGTTCATTATCAAGTCAAGAATTTCAATTTCCATTAATTATGTGGACCTTTATTAATCTTCCAAGTATATTCTCCATCTTTTTCAAAGTCAGTCTCATATGGCTTGACTGCGTCCCCATCCAAATCTCAAAATCTCATCTTGAATTGTAGCTCCCGTAATTCCCACATGTCATGGGAGGGACCCAGTGGGAGGTAATTGAATCATGGTGGCAGGTCCTTCACATGCTCTTCTCATGATAGTGAAAAAGTCTCATGTGATCTGATGGTTTTACAAAAGGGCAGTTCCTCTGCACACACTCTCTTGCCTGCTGCCATAAAGATGTGTCTCTGTTCCCCCTTGCTTTCTACCATGACTGTGAGCCCTCCCTGGCCATGTGGAACTATGAGTCAATTAAACCTCTTTTCCTTATAAATTATCTAGTCTTGGACATGTCTTTATTAGCAGTGTGAGAACAAAATAATACAGTAAACTGGTCGTAGCAGTGGGGGTACTGCTGTAAAGATACCTGAAAATGTGGAAGCAACTTTGGAACTGGGTAACAAGCAGAGGTTAGGACAGTTTGGAGGGGTCAGAAGAAGGCAGGAAAATGTGAAAAAGTTTGGAACTTCGTTGAGTGTTAGAGGGCTCAGAAGACAGGGAGATGTAGCAAAGTTAAGAACTTCCCAGAGACTTGTTGAATGACTTGGACAAAAATGATGATAGTAATATGCACCATAAAGTCCAGGCTGAGGTGGTTTCAGATAGAGATGAGGAATTTTGGGGAACTGGAGTAAAGGTCACTCTTGCTAAACAAAGTGATTGGCAGCATTTTGTCCCTGTCCTAGAGATCTGTGGAACTTTGAACTTGAGAGGGATAATTTAGTGTATTTTGTGGAAGACATTTCTAAGTGGAAAATTGTTCAAGAGGAAGCAGAGAATAAAAGTTTAGAAAATTTGCAGCCTGATGATGCAATAGAAAATTAAAAAAAAAAAATTTCTGGGGAGAAATTCAAGCCTGCTGCAGAAATTTCATAAGTAAGAAGTCCAATGTTAATCACCAAGACAATTGGGAAAATGTCTCCAGGGCATGTCAGAGACCTTCGTGGCAGCCCCTCCCATCACAGGCCCACAGGCCTAGGAGTTAAGAATGGTATTATGGGCTGAGCCCAGAGTCCCTCTGGTGTGTGCAGCCTAGGGACTCTGTGCCCTGCATTGCAGCTGTTCCAGCTATGGCTAAAAGGGGCCAAGGTACAGCTCAGACTGTGGCTCCAGAGGGCGCAAACCTCAAACCTTGGCAGTTTCCACGTGATGTTGAGCCTGTGGGTGCACAGAAGTCAAGAATTGATGTTTGAGAAACTCCACCTAGATTTCAGAGGATATACAGAAATGCCTGGATGTCCAGGCAGAAGTTTGCACAGGGGTGGAGCCCTCATGGAGAATCTCTCTTAGGGCAGTGCAGAAGGGAAATATGGAGTCAGAGGCCCCACCCAGAGTCCCCACTGGTTCACTGCCTAGTGGAGTTGTGAGAACAGGGCCACCATTCTCCAGATCCCAGAATGGTAGATCCACTGATAACTTGTACTGTGTGCCTGGAAAAGCCTCAGACACTCAATGCCAGCCTGTAAAGGCAGCCAGGAGTCGGGCTGTATCCTGCAAAGTCACAGGGCAGAGCTGCCCAAGACCATGGGAACCCACCTCTTACATCAACATGACCTGAATGTGAAACATGAAGTCAAAGGAGATGATTCTGGAGCTTTAAGATTTGACTGCTCTGCTGGTTTTTGGACTTGGGTGGGCCCGGTAGCCGCTTTGTTTTGGCCAATTTCTCCTATGTGGAATGGATGTTTTTACTTAATGCCTCTACCCTCTTTGTATCTAGGAAGAAACTAACTTGTTTTTGATTTTACAGACTCCTATGTTGAAGGGACTTGCCTTGTCTCAGATGAGACTTTGTTGTGGATATTTGATTTAATGCTGAAATATATTAAGACTTTGGGGCACTTTTGGGAAGGCATGAGTGGTTTTGAAATTTGAGGACATGAGATTTGGGAGAGGTCGGGGAAGAATGATATAGTTTGGCTGTGTCCCCACCCAAATCTCATTTTGAGTTGTAGCTCTTATAATCCCCATGTGTCATGGGAGGGACCTGGTGGGAAGTAATTGAATCATGGGGGAAGGTCTTTTACTTACTGTTCTCATGATAGTGAACAAGTCTCACAAGATCTTATGGTTTTATAAAAAGACAGTTCCCCTGCACATGTTCTCTTGCCTGTTGCCATGTAAGACGTGTCTTGTTTCCCCTTTGCCTTCTGCCATGATTGTGACGTCTTCCAAGCCATGTGGAACTGTGAGTCAATTAAACATCTTTCCTTCATAAATTATCCAGTCTCTGGCATGTCTTTATTAGCAGCATGAGAATAGACTAATACACAACCATAATTTTGTGTTGTTGTGGTTTTATGGACTCAGAAAAACCACGAAAATTAAAATTGGTAACATAGCACAGATGTTGAGACAACGACTCTCAGGTAAATTTGGGTAATTTTTGATTCTTTATTTAAGCAAAATGGGGCATAATGTGGCCAAATTACCATTTGTATTTTTCAGTGAGACGATGGCAGCTTTGTTCTCTCTGGTGAAAACAAAACAAACGATATATATGGGACTATATAAAAACCAAAAACTGCATAGCAAAGGTAACAATCAAAATAAAATGACAGCCAACAGATTGGGAAAATATATTTGTAAATCATATATCTGATAAGAGTTATAACCATATATCTTAATATCCAAAATGTATTAAGAACTCATATAACTCACTAGTAAGAAAACAAAAAAATAACAATTAAAAATGGGCAAAAGTCTTGCTGATACATTCTCTGAAGAAGACTTAATATACAATAGATAATGAAAAGATGCTCAACATTATTAATCATCAGGGAATTGCAAAATGCCACAAATATATCACCTCACACCTATTAGGATGGCTATTATCAAAAACAAAGAGATGATAAATGGCATACACACCATTTGTTTCGTGTGGGAATATAGAGAAAAGGAAATACTTGAACACTGTTGGTGGGTATGCAGATTGGTACAGCCATTGTGAAAACGGTATGGAGTTTCCTAAATAAGGAATAGAGCTACCATATAATCCAGCAGTCCCTCTCTGGGCATATCTGGAAAGAAATAAAATCATCACCTCCTAAATATATCTGCAATCCCATGTTCATTGCAGAATTATTCACAACAGCAAAGATATAGAAGCAAGTTAAATTTTTGTGGACAGACAAAAGCTAAATAAATTGTGGTACACATATACAAAGGAGTATTATTCAGCCTTCGAAAAAGAAGATCCTGTCATTTGTCACGATATGGATGAAACTGGAGGACATTGTGCTAGAAAAAAATCAGATACAGAAATAAAAAACATTACATGATTCTCTTACATGTGGAATTGGTTTTAAAAAAATAAGTCAGATATACCAGAGACAGAGAATAAAACAGTGTTTACCAGGAGCAGGAGGTGGAGAGGGAGAGGAAATGGGGAGATGCAGGTCAGAGGATACAAAATAACAAATATGTAAAATAAACAAGTCTGGAGACCCCTATATAAAACATGAGGACTATAGTTAATAACTTTGTACTGTATTTGGGATTTCTGCTAAATGAGTGTATTTTTGCTTCTCTTGCCACCAAAACAAAAATTTTAAAAAATGGGTAAATATGTGAGATGACTGATACGTTAATTCACTTCATTAACCATTTTATATACAGATAGTGACCATTTTACTATCTGTATATATCTCATAATGTCATATTTTATACCTTAAATATACACAATAAAATTTATTTTGAAATTATAATATTTATTGTGTATTAAATGCTGCTTTAAAATATGTATACATTGTGGAATGGCTAAATTGAGCTAATTAACATATACATTACTTCACATCCTTTTTTTGTGATGGGAACACATAAAATCTATTATCATAGCAATTTTCAATACAATACATTGCTATTAACTACAGATATCATGTTGTGCAATAGACCTCTTCACCTTATCTCTTACCTAACTGAAAATTTTGTAGCCTTTGACCAACATCTCCCCAGTTTCCCCTTGGCACACAAACACAGTCTTTAGTAACCAACATTCTACTCCCTACTGCTATGAGTTCAACATTTTAGATTCCACTTATTCACGAGATCATGTGCTATTTGTCTTTTTTATGCCTGGCTTTTATTAGTAGATGAAAAATAACTGTAGTTTTTTAAATGTTCTAAAGAATGCTAGAATCCCCAGTATTTTCTCCAGACACAGCCACGTCTCTGTCTTTCTGTTAAGGACAAGGAATTAGACTACTGCAGAATAGAATATAGGTAGAGAGGAAATATGTGGGCTTAACCATATCCCAGATATTTTAATGCATGCATTTACATGCATGTCACTCACATTAGAATTCAAGTGGTCTCTTGTCTGAACAACTTGCATTCTAATGTGAGAGATGCATAGAAACTAATCCTTATAAGTAATAAGTACAAAATACAGGCATGGGTTAAGGGTTATTAAGAACGAAGAAGAAAGTAGTTAGTTTTGTTGGTAGAGGGTTAGAAGGAAAATCCTTTCTGGAAAGTTGAGGTCTCAGCTGGGCCTTTAAAATTAGTAAGTAATTGCTTAGATTAGGGCATTCCAAAGCCTTATAAATAGCATCTTAAATGGCATAAAGTCAGAAAAGTGAATAGATTGTTTGGAAAGGCAACTAATCAAGTGTGGCTGAGGTGGTGAGGGTTCAGTATTAGGTCAGGGCATGGTATGGATAAAGATGGTAAAATAAATTAAGAGGACTCTTAATCCTTGATAGAGAATTTAAGCTTGTCTTGCAGGTAGAATTGTACAACTGAAGGCAAAACCATTCTCATTTTATTCTATAATTGCACAATGAGGTAACCTTGCTTCAAGATATGACAGACCTATTCAAGATGATTAATGCAGGAAATGACACAATCTATTTGTATCAAAAATGACTCTGCCAAGAAAATGGAGGAGTAGGTTAGACAGAGGTATCTAACAGAAGTAGAATGCAGGCCATATGTGTACTTCTAAAAATGTTTGAAAAGCAAAAAGAAACAGGTTAAATTCAGTTTAATAATGTTCTATGTCATCCAATATACCCAAATTTTATGATTTTAAAATGTAATGAATATAAAAAGTATTAACTTAATATTTTATATTCTCCTTGTATAATGACTGGTGTGTTTACTTTGTTCTTATTCCATATTTAAATCTGGACTAGCCATGAAATTTCAAGTGCTCAGTAGCCACATGTGATTAGTGCCTTCTACACTGGATAATGAGGGATAAATGGTTAAAGCCTTGGAAATGAATAAAGATATTTTTCTTAGAAAAGAACATTGCTGAGGGTTAAAACTAGAGTGGTGCAGTTAGAATGGTGAGAAGTGAATCATATGAAGAGATCATTTAGAAAATGTAGTCACAGAACCTAGTTATAGATTTAATATTGTGAGTGAGAAGTGAGAAAAAGAATCACATATCTGATATTTTCATTTTGTTGACGGCTACAGAAGCTTAGGCTTGGCAGGAAACATATTGAATTTGGTTTGGTATATGAATGTGAATGCAACTGAGGTATTTACAAATAACATATATAAATCATAGGAGCTAAGATTTTGGAGCTATTGAATTAAAAGTAGAAGTTAATCCACATAGATAAATTGTCCATCTGTAAGTTAGGGAAGGAAACCAAAGAATGGAACCCTAATGAATACCAGCATATCTAATATTTAAGGATATTCAGTAAAAAGAAGAACAAACGAAAGAATGAATCGTCTGAGATACAGAATGAGAAACAGAAAGGAAAGTATTTAAAGGAAAAGGAAATTGTATTGGTGGATATGGGGAAGCAAAAAGTTTCAATGAGTAATATGAGAACTAGAAAAAGAACAAGAAAATTAAATTTGGTAATTAGATCATTGGTTGTATTAGAAAAAAATCAGTTGCATACTTCTGGTTTCCATATCTGTATTTTTGTAGAAAGTGCAATAACCTACATTACAGAGTCTGCATGGCATAGGAAATGGTAAGGTAGATGCTCCACATATCTTACCATGTGTAACTTTCCCAGTAACTCAGGGAGGTCATTACCAGTCATTTTAATGGTGACGCTTAGTGAGATCAAGTAACCTGCAAAGGTTACCCTGCCATTAAATGACAGATCTGAAATGGAACCCAGGCTGTCTTTTACAAAATATTGTGATTTTCCTCCTATACCGCATTGCATTCTCTAAATTCCTGACAATATTCAGTCTCACATATGCCTTTGTCTGTTATTGCAATGTTTTCTATCTTGTTACCTGAAGAAACTCCAAGCAATCAAAGTTGGAGAAAATATAAGATTGCTAGAGAATAGAACACTTAATATTGAGCACAGAAACAAAGGTTAAGGAAAAGACATCTCTCTAGAATCAGGCATCAGGGTTGCTTATTCACTTCTCCCATGTTTGGAATGCAGTATGCATGGCTGCACTTTCTAGCTTTCTTGAGGTCACCATGGTCTGCTAGTGCTTCCTTCTTGAATAATGTATGTTTGGCCCAGAAAATGACCTTATCTTTTGGTTAACACTTTCTATATTGAAAAGTTTATAGTGTTAAAGTCAAACCAAAAAAAAAAATTTTGATCAATACTTGCTTTCATTTTTGTTTACTAAATGACATTTTTAAAGTGTATGTATTATAATGTTTAATTTTAATACATAGAATTGTGGCAATATTATCAACATAAATGTATGTATCTTGGGATTATTTCAATTTTTTGAATTTTGTCCAGTAATTTAGTCTTGAATTTTTCAAAATGTATGAGTAAATATTTAATACTATGTTAGACTTTGTTGTTCTAGCCCAAGAAAAATCAGGGCTCCCTGCCAGCAAAAGCCACATCTGCCCAGGATTCTGATGTCATGAAGTTAGAAGATGTTTCAACCATATCACGTATTTAATTTGAAGGTGCTCTTGAGGAGGGTGTTGAAGAATACAACCTGAATTACATTAACCAAGCTTCAACTAGAAATTGCATAATAATGGAATGTTTGGCTTTATGTTGCCCTAAAAAGAAAGAGATTGTGACACTCCACTGAAGACATGGAAGGTGCTGGAAACTACACTTCCAGAAACTGAAATCTGACCCTTCTCTTGTGCATGTCCTTATATGTCACTCCTTTCTTAAAATTGTCCCCTATTTCACCAACTGGATGTAACCTTTTAATATTCTTCTAAATAGTAAATATTGAGAGCATTTTGTGGCATTCATCATATTCAGCCTTCTTTTTTTAGAGACAGGATCTCACTCTGTCATTCATGCTGGAGTGCAGTAGTGACATCATAGCTCACTGCAGCCTTACTCCCCTAGGTTCAAGTGATCCCCCCATCTTAGCCTCCTGAATAGCTGGGACTTCAACAGGCACATGCTTCCAAGCCTGGCTAATTTTTTTTTAACTTTTGTGAACGCGGGGTCTTGCTATGTGACCCAGGATGGCCCATATTCAGTCTTTTATTGAAGAGATTGGTGTTCTATTACTGTGATGTACTCTAATAGATTAAGATTTGTGAAAGTATAATCATTTTCTGTTTATTAAGGGGTGTGCTGTGGCACCTAGCTTCTGTTTCACACACACAGTAGGCACTTGATAAATGCTTTTATCTATTTTTGAAATAAAGGTGTAAATTAGTGTTGTCTTTTTGGGCAAGTGTAGTAAGATCAATAAGTATTTGAAAACGGTATCTCTCTTCACATAGCATTACCTGGATCTCAATTTTCTGTCTTCCCTAGTTCCCAGCAGTTTTCATTCTTACACAGATTCTCTCCTAGAACCGAACCACGTTATGCCTGAAAACATTACCTTCTCTCTTAGCCTTTGCGTATGTGGTTGGTGTTTCCTAAAATACCTTGATATGTAAGAGAGAGAGAGAGAGAGAGTGTGTGTGTGTGTGTGTGTGCATGCCCGCGCACGCATGCACACCTGCATATGTGTAGAGGAGAGAAAAGCTACAATAAAATATGTTTACAAAAAGTAATAGATAACAGTTATGTAGTCCTGACTCTACTCTTGATACAGTTCTAAGTGCTTTAAATTATAATGCTATTTGAGTCTCATAACAACATTACGGCTTAGATGCTATTTTAATTTTCATCTGATTGATAAAAGACGAGACTTCTTTTGCCATAAGATAAAAGAAGTCACTTAATCTATCCAAGGCCATGCAAGCAAAAATGGCGATATGTAAGTTAACACCTGTACCAGAGTCACGCCCTGGCAGACGGCTGTGCCCGCTTGAACTAAGCCACTTCCCATGATGCTAAGAAGCATAATGGTTAAGATGAATGCTCTTGGTCCCATTTAAACAAAGCAAGATTCCATTCATATTTTATTTCTTTTTCATACTTAATCATTTTCTTTTTTCTTTAAAATGTTTTTATTTTAATTTTTATGCATAGATAATAGGTATCTATATTTACGGGATACAGGAAATATTTTTATACAGGTATGCAATGCATAGCAATCACGTCGTGGAGAATGGGGTATCCATCCCCTCAAGCATCTATCCTCTGTGTTACAAACAATCCAATTATGCTGCTTTAGTTTTCTTTAAGTGTATATAACTTTATTATTTTATTACTCCTTTAGTTATTTTTAAATGTATAATTAAATTATTATTGACTATACTCACCCTGTTGTGCTATAAATATTTTGTCTTATTTGTTCTTTATAACTATTGTTTTAGTACACGTTAACCATCTCCTCCCCACTCCCAGTCCCCCAATGCCCTTCGCAGTCTCTGGTAACCACCCTTCTACTCTCTATTCCCGTAAGATCAATTGTTTTGGATTTCAGATCCTACAAACAAGTGAGAACATGCAACATTTGTGTTTCTGTCTGTGCCTGACTAACTTCACTTAACATAATGATCTTCGGTTCCATCCATGTTGTTATAAATAACAGGATCCCATTCTCCTTTTTGTGGCTGAATAGTATTCCATTGTGTATATGTACCACATTTTCTTTATCCATTCATTTGTTGATAGACTTAGATTGTTTTCAGAAATCTTGGCTATTGTGAACAGTGCTGCAACAAGCGTTGGAAGGCAGATATCTCTTTGATATACTGATTGCCTTTCTTTTGAGAATATAACTAGGAGTGTTACTGCTGGATCATATGATAGTTCTATTTTTAGTTTTTGAGGAATCTCTAAACTGTTCTCCATAGTGGTTTTACTAACATTCCTACTAACAATGTATGAGGGTTCCCTTTTCTCCACATACTTGCCAGCGCTTGTTATTACCTGTCTTGGATATAAGCCATTTTAACTGGGGTGAGATGATATCTCATTGTAGTTTTGATTTGCATTTCTCCAATGATCAGTGATGTTGAGCACCTTTTTATATGCCTATTTGCCATTTGTATGTCTTCTTTTACAAAATGTCTATTCAGATTCTTTGCCCATTTTTAAAGCAAATTATTCGACTTTTTCCTATAGAGTTGTTTGAGTTCCTCATATATTCTGTCAGATGAATAGTTTGCAAATACTTTCTCCCTTTCTGTGGGTTGTCTCTTCACTTTGTTGATGATTTCCTTTGCTGTGCAGAAGCTTTTTAACTTGACATAATATCATTTGTCCAATTTTGCTTTAGTTGCCTCTGCTTGTGGGTAATACTAAAGAAATTTTTGCCCAGAGCAGTGTCCTAGAGAGTTTCCCCAATATTTTTTGTATAAGTTTCATAGTCTGAGGTCTTAGATTTAAGTCTTTTTTCATCCATTTTGATTTGATTTTTGTACATGCTGAGAGCTAGGGGTCTAGTTTTATTGTTCTGCATATGGATATTCAGTTTTCCCAGCCCAGCACTATTTATTGAAGATGCTGTCTTTTCTCCAAGATATGTTCTTGGCACCTTTGTCAAACATGAGTTCACTGTTGGTGTGTGGATTTGTTTCTGGGTTCTCTATACTGTTCCATCGATCCACATATCTGTTTTTGTGCCAGTACCATGCTGTTTTGGTTCCTACCGCTCTGTAGCAAAATTTGAAGTCAGGTGATGTGATTCCACCAGTTTTATTATTTTTTGCTCAGAAGAGCTTTGGCTATTCTGGGTATTTTGTGATTCCATATAAATTTTAGGATATTTTTTCAGCCGGGCATGGTGAGTCACGGCTGTAATCCCAGCACTTTGGGAGCCCGAGGCGGGTGGACCCCTTGAGCCCAGGAGTTCAGGACCAGGCTGGACAACACAGTGAAACCGCATCTTTACAAACAATACAAAAAGTTAGCCAGGCATGGTGGCATGTACCTATAGTCGCAGCTACTCGTGAGGCTGAGGTGAGAGGATCCCTTGAGTCCAGGAGGCGGAGGTTGAAGTGAGCTGAGATTGTGCCACTGTACTCCAGCCTGGGTGACAGTGAGACCCTGTCTCAAAACAACAACAAAAAAGTAAGGATTTTTTTTTCTATTTCTGAGAAGAATATCATTGCTATATTGATAGAAATTTGATTAAATTTGTAGATTGCTTTGAGTAGTATGGACATTTTAACAATATTGGTTTTTTTTCCAGTCCATGAACATGGGATATTTTTTCATCTTTTGTGTGTGCTCTACAAGTTCTTTCATTAGTGTTTTACAGTTTTCATTTACAGAACTTTCACTTCCTTGGTTAGTTAATGCCTACATATATAGTTTTATTTGTGACTATTGTAAATGAGATTACTTTTTAATTTGTTTTTCAGATTTTCACTATTAACAAATGCTACTGATTTTTATTTGATTCTTTATCCTGAAATAGACTTAGTCATTAAAAAAACACTAAGTTTTATAAACTTTTGACAAGATCTGTAAACATACATTAGCTTTTGTTTTTGACAGAATGACAAAATAAACAATGCACATATCTATAAGTGAAAAATAACCAGGAAACTAACTAGTCATAAGTATTTTAGACAATTTATTTATTTATTAACAAATTATATTTTAGAAAATAATTTCTACAATTCTCAATAAAGAAATATTACATGGTAATGTTTTCGGTTTTGTCTTGTTTTCAAAGGGTTTTTAAAATGTTTATTTGCTTTTAAAACATTTTTTGATGCATACATTTGTACATATACATGGTGTACATGTGGTATTTTTATATATGCATACAATATGTAATGATCAAATCAGGATATTTAGAATGTCTACTACCTTGGATATGTATCATTTCTTTATCTGGGGACATTTCAAGTCTTCTAGTTATTTTGAAATATGTGATAACATTGTTGTTAACTTTAGTCACCCTACTGTGCTATCACACACTATAAAACTGCCATATATGAGTGGGAACATGTGATATTTGTCTTTCTCTGCTTGACTGGTTGCACTTAACATAATGGCATCCAGTTCTATCCATGTTGCTGCAAATGACAGGATTCCATTGTTCAAATGGCAGAATAGTATTACATTTTGTTTGTGTGTGTGTGTGTGTGTGTGTGTATTTATGACTAAGAATCAATCTTTATCCATGAATGGATGACTAATGTGTATATATATCCAGTCATCCATACACACACACACACACACACATTTTATCCAGTCATTCATTCATGGATAAAGGTTGATCTTACTTTGGCTATTGTGAGTAGTGCTGCAGTAAACATATAACTGATTTCCTTTCCTTTGGATAAATACCCAGTACCGAGATTGCTGGATCTTATGGTAGTTTTATTTTTATTTTTTTGAAAAATCTCCATACTGTTTTTCATATTGGCTATAGTAGTTTACATTCTCACCAAGAATGTATAATAGTCCTCTTTGCATCCTCATCAGTATTTGTTATTTATTTATATATACATACTTGTTGACCATTTCTATGTTGTGTGTGTGTGTGTTTTAGGGATGAGGTCTTGTTATGTTGCTCAGACTGAACTTGAAATCCTGGGCTCTAGTAATTTTACCGTCTCAGCCTCCCCCATTGCTGGGACTATAGGTATATGTCACCATGGCTACTATTCTTTAGAGAAATGCATATTCAGATTTTTTTGCCCATGTTTTCATGATATTTGTTTTTGCTCTATTAAGTTGTTTGAATTTCTTGTATATTCTGGCTATAAGTCCTTTGTTGGAGGAATAGTTTGCAAATATTTTCTCTCATTCTACAAGTTGTCTCTTCAATCTGCTGACTTTCTTTTGCTGTGAAGAAGCATTTTAGCTTAAGAGTGTCCCATTTAGCTATTTTCATTTTTGTAGGCTGTTCTTTTGAGGTATTATGCATAAAATCTTTGCCTAGCCCAATGTCCTGGAGTGTTTCCTGTGTTTCCTTCTAGTAGTTCTATAACTTTCCACTCTTACTTTTGTCTTTAATCTATTTTAAGTTGATTTTTACCTATGGTGAGTGATAGGGGTCTACTGTCATTCTTCTGCATATGGAAATTCAGTTTTCTTCGCATCATTTATTGAAAAGGGTGCTGTTTCCACAATGTGTGTTGTTGGAATCTTTGTTGAAAATCAATTGGCTGTAAATGTGTGGATTTACTTCTGGGTTATCTTTCTGCTTCATTGGTCTATTTGTCTATTTTTATACTAATACCATGCATTTTGGTTACTATTAATTTGTAACACATTTCAAATTCAGGTAGTGTAATGCCTGTGGCTTTGTTCTTTTTGCTGAGGACTGTTTTGGCTCTTTGGACTGTTTTTCAGTTCCATATGATTTTTAAGATAGTTTTTTTTTTTATTTATTTGAAGAATATCATTATTTTTTTCATAGATATTGCATTAAATTTATAGATCCATTTGAGTAATATGGTAATTTTAACAGTATTAATTCTGAACTATAATTAGAGATGTCTTTTCATTTGTGTCCTCTTCAATTCCTTCCATCAGCATTTTTTAGATTTCCTTATAGGAATTTTCACCTAGGTAATTTAATTTTTTTGTTGCTATTGCAAATGAGATTTATTTATTTATTTTTTTCGTATTATTCTCTTTTGGCATGTAGAAATTGTACTGAATTTGTAGATTGATTCTGTATCCTGTAATTTTACTGAATTTGTTTATAAGTTCTAAGAGTGTTTTTGGTGGAGTTTTTAAGAGTTTTAAATACATGTATCATTTCATTTGCAAAGAACAATAATTTTACTAGTTTTTTTTTTCCCATTTTGATTGCCTTTTATTTCTTTCTCTTGCGTGATTGCTCTACCTAGAACTTACAATACTATGTTGAATAAGAGTGGTGAAAGTAGGCACCCTTGTGTTGTTCCAGTTCTTAGAGGAAATACTTTCAGCTTTTCCCCATTCAATCTAATATTAGCTGTGGGTTTGTTACATGTGGCCTTTATTATGGTTAGATATATTCCTTTTTTCCCTTTTTTATTATATTTTAAGTTCTAGGGTACATGTGCACAACGTACAGGTTACATATGCATACATGTGCCATGTTGGTGTGCTGCACCCATTAACTCGTGATTTACATTAGGTATATCTCTTTATACCATCCTTCCCCCTTCCTCTCAACCCACAACAGGCCCCGGTATGTGATGTTCCCCTTCCTGTGTCCAAGTGTTCTCATTGTTCAATTCCTGCCTATGAGTGAGAACATGGAGTGTTTTGTTTTCTGTTCTTGCGAAAGTTTGCTGAGAATGATGGTTTCCAGCTGCATCCATGTCCCTACAAAGGACAAGAACTTATCCTTTTTATGGCTGCATAGTATTCTGTGGTGTATATGTGCCACATTTTTTTAATCCAGTCTGTCATTGATGGACATTTGGGTTGGTTCCAAGTCTTTGCTATTGTGAATAGTGCTGCAATAAACATGTGTGCATGTGTCTTTATAGCAACATGATTTATAATCCTTTAGGTACATACCCAGTAATGCGATGACTGGGTCAAATCATATTTCTAGGTCTAGATCCTTGAGGAATCGCCACACTGTCTTCCACAATGGTTGAACTAGTTTACACTACAACCAACAGTGTAAAAGTGTTCCTATTTCTCCACATCCTCTCCAGCATCTGTTGTTTCCTGACTTTTTAATGATCACCATTCTAACTGGTGTGAGATGGTATCTCATTATGGTTTTGATTAGGATTTCTCTGATGGCTAGATATGATGAGCAGTTTTTCATTGTCTGTTGGCTGGACAAATGTCTTCTTTTGAGTAGTGTCTGATCATATCCTTTGCTCACTTTTTGATGGTTTTTTTTTTTTCTTGTAAATTTGTTTGAGTTCTGTGTAGATTCTGTATATTAGTCCTTTGTCAGACGAGTAGATTCCAAAAATTTTCTCCCTTTCTGTAGGTTGCCTGTTCACTCTGATGATAGTTTCTTTTGCTGTGCAGAAGCTCATTAGTTTAATTAGATCCCATTTGTCAATTTTGGCTTTTGTTGCCATTGCTTTTGGTGTTTTAGTCATGAAGTCCTTGCCCATGCCTATGTCCTGAATGGTATTGCCTAGGTTTTCTTCTAGGGTTTTTATGGTTTTAGCTCTAACATTTAAGTATCTAATCCATCTTGAATTAATTTTCGTATAAGGTATAAGGAAGGGATCCAGTTTCAGCTTTCTACTTATGGCTAGCCAGTTTTCCCAGTACCTTTTATTAAATAGGGAATCCTTTCCCCATTTCTTGTTTTTGTCAGGTTTGTCAAAGATCAGATGGTCGTAGATGTGTGGTATTATTTCTGAGGGCTCTGTTCTGTTCCATTGGTCTATATCTCTGTTTTGGTACCAGTACCATGCTGTTTTGGTTAGTGTAGCCTTGTAGTGTAGTTTGAAGTCAGGTAGCGTGATGTCTCCAGCTTTATTCTTTTGGCTTAGGACTGTCTTGGCAATGCAGGCTCTCTTTTGGTTCCATATGAACTTTAAAGTAATTTTTTCCAATTCTGTGAAGAAACTCATTGGTAGCTTGATGGGGATAGCATTGAATCTATAAATTACCTTGGGCAGTATGGCCATTTTCACAACATTGATTCTGTGTATCCATGAGCATGGAATGTTCTTCCATTTATTTGTGTCCTCTTTTATTTCATTGAGCAGTGGTTTGTAGTTCTCCTTGAAGAGGTGCTTCACATCCCTTGTAATTGGATTCCTAGGTATTTTATTCTTTTTGAAGCAATTGAGAATGGGAGTTTATTCATGATTTGGCTGGCTCTCTGTGTTATTGGCATATAAGAGTGCCAGTAACTTTTGCACATTGATTTTGTATTCTGAGAGATTTTGTCACCACCAGGCCTGCCCTACAAGAGCTCCTGAAGGAAGCACTAAACATGGAAAGGAACAACCAGTACCAATCACTGCAGAAACATGCCAAAATGTAAAAACCATTGATGCTAGGAAGAGACTGCATCAACTAACGAGCAAAATAACCAGCTAACATCATAATGACAGGATCAAGTTCACACATAACAATATTAACCTTAAATGTAAACGGGCTAAATGCTCCAATTAAAAGACACAGGCTGGCAAATTGGATACAAGACCCATCAGTTTGCTGTATCCAGGAGAGCAATCTCACATGCAGAGACACACATAGGCTCAAAATAAAGGGATGGAGGACAATCTACCAAGCAAATGGAAAACAAAAAAAGGCAGGAGTTGCAATCCTAGACTCTGATAAAACAGACTTTAAACTAACAAAGATCAAAAGAGACAAAGAAGGCTATTACATAATGGTAAAAGGATCAATTCAGCAAGAGGAGCTAACTATCCTAAATATATATGCACCCAATACAGGAGCACCTACATTCATAAAGCAAGTCGTTAGAGACTTACGAAGAGACTTAGACTCCCACACAATAATAATGGGAGACTTTAACACCCCACTGTCACCATTAGACAGATCATCAATACAGAAAGTTAACAAGGATATCCAGGAATTGAACTCGGCTCTGCACCAAGCAGACCTAATGGACATCTACAGAACTCTCCACCCCAAATCAAAAGAATATATATTCTTCTCAGCACCACGTCACACTTATTCCAAAATTGACCACATAGTTGGAAGTGAAGCACACCTCAGCAAATATAAAAGAACAGAAATTATAACAGTCTCTCAGACCACACTGCAATCAAACTAGAACTCGGGACTAAGAAACTCAATCAAAACCGCTCAACTACATGGAAACTGCACAACCTGCTCCTGAATGACTACTGGGTACATAACGAAATGAAGGCAGAAATAAAGATGTTCTTTGAAACCAATAACAACAAAGATACAACATACCAGAATGTCTGGGACACATGTAAATCAGTGTGTAGAGGGAAATTTATAGCACTAAATGCCCACAAGAGAAAGCTGGAAAGATGTAAAATTGACACCCTAGCATCACAATTAAAAGAACTAGAGAAGCAAGAGCAAACACATTCAAAAGCTAGCAGAAGGCAAGAAATAACTAAGATCAGAGCAGAACTGAAGGAGATAGAGCCAAAAAAACCCTTCAAAAAACTCAATGATTCCAGGAGCTGGTTTTTTGAAAAGATCAACAAAATTGATAGATTGCTAGTAAGACTAATAAAGAAGAAAAGAGAGAAGAATCAAATAGACACAATAAAAAAAATGATAAAGGGAATATCACCACCAATACCACAGAAATACAAACTAGGATCAGAGAATACTATAAACACCTCTATGCAAGTAAACTAGAAAACCTAGAAGAAATGGATAAATTCCTGGATACATACACCCTCCCAAGACTAAACCAGGAAGAAGCTGAATCCCTGAATAGACCAATAACAGACTCGGAAATTGAGGCAATAATTAATAGTGTACCAACCAAAAAAAGTCCAGGACCAGACAGATTCACAGCCGAATTCTACCAGAGGTACAAGGAGGAGCTGGTACCATTCCTTCTGAAATTATGCCAATCAATGGAGAAAGCAGGAATCCTCCCTAACTCATTTTATGAGGCCAGCATCATCCTGATAGCAAAGCCTGGCAGAGACACAACAAAAACAGAATTTTAGACCAATATCCCTGATGCACATCAATGCAAAAATCCTCAATAAAATACTGGAAAACAGAATCCAGCAGCATATCAAAAAGCTTATCCACCATGATCAAGTGGGCTTCATCCCTGGGATGCAAGGCTGGTTCAACATACGCAAATCAATAAACACAATCCAGCATATAAACAGAACCAAAGACAAAAACCACATGATTATCTCAATAGATGCAGAAAAGGCTTTTGACAAAATTCAACACCAGGCAATATCATACTGAATGGGCAAAAACTGGAAGCATTCCCTTTGAAAACTGACACAAGACAGGGATGCCCTCTCTCACCACTCCTATTCAACATAGTGTTGGAAGTTTTGGCCAGGGCAATCAGGCAAGAGAAAGAAATAGAGGGTATTCAATTAGGGAAAGAGGAAGTCAAATTGTCCCTGTTTGCAGATGACATGATTGTATATTTAGAAAACCCCATCGTCTCCGCCCAAAATCTCCTTAAGCTGATAAACAACTTCAGCAAAGTCTCAGGATATATTCCTTTTATACTTAATTTGTTGAGAGTTTTTATCATGCAGGAGTGTTGACCTTATCAAATGCTTTTTCTGCATCTATTGAGATGATCATATGATTTTTGTCCTTTATGTGTGTCATATATCACATTTACTGATTGGCATATGTTGAACCATCTTGCATCCCTGGGATAAATCCCAGTTGATCATAATGAATGATATTTTTATGTGTTGTTGGACTTAGTTTGATAGTGTTTTTGAGCATTTTTGCATCAATATTCATCAGTGACATTGACCTTTTTTTAATGTCCTAGTCTGGTTTTGGTATTAGGGTAGTTCTGGACTCCTAGAATGAATCAGAAATATTTCCTTCCTCTTCAACTTTTTGAATATTTTAAGAAGTACTGGTATTAGTTCTTCCTTATAATTTTAGCAGTAAAGTCATGCAGTCTTGGACTTTTCTTTGTTGTAAGTTTTTTTTTTTTTTTAAATTAAAGATTCAATCTCATTACTTATTTCTTTTCTTTTTAGGTTTTCTGTTTTTTCTTGATTTAATCTTGGTAGGTTGTATGTGTTCAGGAATTTATCCATTTCTGCTAGGTTTTTCAATTGTTAGTATATCATTGTTCATAATATTCTCTGATGATTATTTGTATTTCTTTAGTGTTAGTTCTTATATCTCTTTTGTCATTCCAATTTTGTTTGTTTGGGTCTGCTTACTTTTTTTCCTTTTCTAACTAGCAGTGTATCTATTTTGTTTATCTTTTCAAGATATCCAATTTTTACTTTGTTGATGAATTTTTGTGTTTCTGTTTTATTTAATTCTACTGATCTTGATTGTTTCTTTCCATTCACAATTTTTGAGTTTAGTTTGTTCTTGCTTTTCTGGTTTCTTAAGGTCCATTGTTTATTTGAAATATATCTACTTTGTGATGTAGGTGTTTTTTTGATATAAACTTTTCTATTAGCACTGTTTTTTCTGTATCCCATAGGCTTGGGTATATTTTGTTTCTTTTTTTATTTGTTTCAAATTTTTGAAATTTTCTTCTTAATGTTTTTGTTGACCCAATGCTTAATAATATATTGTTTAATTTTCATGTATTTGTACAGTTTCTACAGTTCTTATTGTAATTGATTTCTATATGTTCCATGTGGTTTGCAAAGATGTTTGATATGATTTCAAGTTTTTAAAAACTTGTTGAGATTCACTTTGTGGCCTGCCATATGGTGTATTCTGAAGGATGTTCTATGTGCTTGCAAGAGAATGTGTATTCTTCAGCTTTTAAATCAAATGTTCTGTAACTGTGTATTAGGTCCATTTGGTCTAAAGTGTAGCTTAAGTTCAATTTTTGTTATTTTCTGTCTGGATGATTTGTTCAATGCTGAGAGTGGGGTGTTGTAGCTCCCAACTATTACTGTATTGGAGTTTATATATTTTTTCTGTTTATGTCTAATAATATTTGCCTTATATATCTGGTGCTCCAATATTAGGTGCATGTATAGTGTTTCAAATATATATATTTATTTACTGTATTAGTTCATTCTCATGCTGCTAATAAAGACATACCTGAGACTGGGTAATTTACATAAGAAAGAGATTTAATGGACTCACAGTTCCACCTGGCTGGGGAGTCTCACAGTCATGGCAGAAGGTGAAGGAAGAGCAAAGTGATGTCTTACTGGCAGCTGGCAAGAGAGAGCTTGTGCAGGGGAATTCCTGTTTATAAAATTGTAAGATCTCTTGAGACTTATTCACTATCACAAGAACAGCATGGGAAAGACCCTACCCCATGATTCAATTACCTCCCACTTCCCTTCCCTTCCATGACACGTGGAAATTATGGGAGCTATACACACACACACACACACACACACACACATATAAATACATATACACACTTATTATATTTCCTTGCTGAATTGATCCTTTTTCATTTTATTATAACTTTCTTTGTCTTTTTTTTACAGTTTTGACTTGAAATTTGTTTTATCTGATATAAGTATAGCCACTCTTACTGTTTTTTGGCTTTTGTTTATGTAAAATACATTTTTATCATCCCTTCACTTTCAGCCTATATCTGTCTTCATAGGTGTAGCAATTTTCTAACAGGAAACATAGAGTGGAGTTATCTCTTTTTTACCCATTGAGTAATTCTAAATATTTTAAGTGGGGTATGTAATCTTTTCACATTTAAGGTTATTGTTGATAGTTGATGACTTATTCTTGTCATTTGCCAATTTTTTTTCTGGGTGTTTTTGTATCCTTTTTCCATTTTTACTCTCCTATATTTTATCATTGTTGTTTGGTGGTTTTCAATACTGGTAACATTTGAGCCCTTTCTTTTTTTCATTTGTGAGTCTGTTTTATCAGTGAGTTTTATACATTTGTGTGTTTTCATGATGTTAGATACTGTCCTTTCACATCCAAATGTAGTATTCCTTTAAACATTTCTTGTAGGGCTGGTCTAGTGGTGATGAACACCCTCAATTTGTTTTATCTGGGTAAGACTTTATTTTTTCATCATTTTTGAAGGGTAGCTTTGCTAGACATAATATTTGTGACTGCCAGATTTTTTTTTAAATTTTCTTTTAGCACTTTGAATCTATCATTCCCTTCTCTCCTTGCCTGTAAGATTTCTGTTGAGAAATCCACTTTTAATCTGATGGATATTCCCTTATATATGACTTAATGCTTTACTCTTGCTGATTTTAGAATTTATTCTTTGTCTTTGACTTTTGATGGTTTGAATATAATGTGGTTTGGATAAAACCTATTTAAGTTGAATCTATTTGGAAATTTTTAAACTTTTGTATCTGAATGTTTATGTTTCTTGAAAGACAAAAAATCAGCTATTGTTTTGTTAAATAGGTGTTCTATATCTTTATACAACAACTCTACCTTTGGAACACACACAATTTGAATATTTAGTTGCTTTAAAGTGTCCTATATGTCATGTAGGCTTTCTTTATTTTTTTATTCTTGATTAAAAAAAAAATCTGACTGGGTTATTCTAAAAGACATGTCTTCAAGTTCAGTAATTACTTCTTCTGCTTACTCTAGTCAATTATTGGAGCTCTTATTTTTATTTTAATATTTAAATTCCTTCCTTCCAGTATTTCTGTTTGGTTCTCTTTAAAGATGTCTATCTCTCTTTTGAATTTCTCATTCAGATTGTGATTCATTTGTCTTATTTTTATACTGATTATCTGTGTTCTCATATCTTATTGACCTTCCTTAATATTTTCATCTATATGATTTTTCAAGAATTTCATAAATTGTTTTTTTTTTTGGAAATAGTTGCTGGAGAATTATTGTGTTCCTTTGTAGATGTCATCATTTTTATTTCTAATTTTTCGGATTGGCTTTCATAGGGAAATACTTTTTTCTCTAGATAGATCTATAGCATTGGTTATGTAGCGCACTGTAGCTCTGATTCTGGGTGCATGCAGTGGTGTAGTCTCTGTATAATTTATTTGGCTGTAGTGAGCATCAGTGGTGTCTGTGAGTTTCTAAGTGGCTTATCTGCAGTTTTCAGTGTAGGTTGTGGCACAATTTTCTGGAGACAGGGATGCAAAGTGGCCATGTCCTTGGGCTCCAGTGGTTTTGGTGTTAGGTCAAGTGTGCCCATTCTTGGATACTCTGTAGGCACACATGTACACTGGTGGTAGTGGGTTGAAGTGGGTCAATCCTTGGGACCTCAGGTAGCCTTCTCAGGTTCCAGCAGTGAACCTGCCAGTAATGGTTGTGGGCCAACCCGCATTTCACCAGATGGCACACAGAGGTGCCAGCGGCAGCAGCAGTGGGCTAGACATAGCACTCCCCAGGTGCCCAGGAGGCATGTGTGAGTGCCAGCCACACGTCATGGTGGTGGCAGGATGGGAAGGCCATCTCAAACCCCAGGAGGAGTGTGTGGATACTGCAGATGCTGGGGGGTCAGGCATATCAATCCCAGGCTCCTGGCTGACATGGGCAGGTACTGGCAGGATTGGAAGGCTCCTGCTCAGGCCCTCGGTAGGAGTGAGTGCATGCTGATTGTGGCAGGCAGGGTGAGTCAATGTCCGGGCCCCCAGATGATGTATGTGGCCATTGGTGGGCATATGTTGGGTGAACTGTTCTGTCCTCAGGCTCTCAATCACAGACAGTGGTGGGTGTGTCTGGTCAATTTTTCATTTCTGGGAACTGAGCAAGGCACTCTTCGGTCTCTGGAAAGCTGTGCACAGGTGGCAGCAGGAAGAGCAAGGCGATTCCTATGCCCTTGGACAATGCAATGGCAATAGAAGGGACAGTGCTGGGCAATGTGGGCCTGGTTTTGGTTCTCCCTGCGGTGTACATTGGTGGCAGACTGTGTTGGGCAGGACAGGGTGATCTCCAGGCTCTCCATGGTGTGCTTAGATGCTGGCTGCAGTCAGGCTGAGCCTGTTAGTGCATGTGTGGTGGAAATATTTGCTTTTTAACAGCTTTATTGAGGTATAATTTATATACAAACGAGTACACATATTTAGCACATACAATTTTATGAATTTAGACATATGTAAACACTCATGTAATTTTAAAATTTAAAATCTCCATATTTCAAAAAGATATATCTGTTTTAAAAACTATTACATTAATTTATATGAGAAATTTTCTATGTGTGTGTTAAGGGAATAAACTGCTTGTTTAGTATTTCCATAAGTAAGTTACTTTAAACCATTGGTGAATTCTCACAAGCCAGTCATCGAATTACTGAAAGAATATGAAAACTTAACAAGTATTGAGTTTAATACACCTTATAAGAAACAAAGCTATTTTAGTAGAATTTAAATTTCAGTTAGTGTGTAGATATAATCAGGTAAAACACTTTGAAAATATTGTATCAGTAAAAACTAATCTTGTCATTTTAAAGATGTCAATGACAACACTTCTATTACTTTTTCCACAACTTCACTGAATGTTTGTCATTTAAAACTAATTTCTATCTGAACTTTTCATTTTATTCAGTTTTTTGGAATTCATCAAAATAATTTTATTAAAACTAATCTATATCTACTTTGGCTCTGCAACTTTCTAGAATACTTAAATATGTCTTTTATATCTGTAAAATGCATCCTTAGCCTCCTGTCCCTTTTTTTCTTCTGTCTAATAATGATAATGATAATGATGCAATATAAATAGATTAATTTGTGTAGGGTGGTTGAGACATGTCTAAATCACTCCTCCACACCACCTGGTTTGTTAATTCAGCCTGCTCCCTATATTTAGATTTTGTTTTATTAACTTTCCTAGAAGCCACAATCTGTAGATTTTTTTTTTCCAATTGAGGGTAAGACAGGAATATAAAGCTTCAGAAACATTAGTTCTAGCTCAGTTATTGTGATTATTTATGGTCATGGTTTAATTTTCTTTAATTCTTTTCTTAAACATCCCTGCAATTAACTTTTTACTGACCCTCAAGGAATCCTATTTCTTCCTTTTTAAAAATCGTTTAAAGACTAATTTACTCCAATTTGCTAATAAAAATGCTCACATACCTTAACAGAGTACATTACCAGGATCCCAATTTCCCATCTAGCTCTGGCTGCCACCATTTTTTCTATTATACTTATTCTTTAGCAGATCCATACCACATTTTCCCTGAAAATGCCTTGTTTCATTGACTTTGCACATAATTGTTCATGCTTTCTGGAATACCTTGACCCATTTTTCTTGTCTTGATCTCCTCTTTATCCTTTTTTTTTTTTTTTTTTTTTTTTTTTTTTTGAGACAGGGTCTCACTCTGTTGCCCAGGCTGAAATGCAGTGGTGCAATCCCGGCTCACTGCAACCTCCGCCTTCTGGGTTCAAGCGATTCTCCTGCCTCAACCTCCTGAGTAGCTGGGATTACAAGCCTGTGCCACCATGTCCGGCTAATTTTTGTATTTTTAGTAGAGATGAGGTTTCACCATGTTGACCAGGCTGGTCTTGAACACCTCACCTCAGCCACCTAAAGTGCTAGGATTACAGATGTGAGCCACCACACCAGCCCCCTCCTCTTTAGTCTTTAAAATTCAGATCAAATGACACCTCTTGAGGAAAATCTTTGCTAATTTCCTTAGATACAATTGGTAACTCTCTGATCTGTTCCTGCCTTATGTTGTGTAAACTTCTCTTTCAGAAAGTCATGCCTACTAGACATGGAGGTTATTTATATAAGCTTATTCTATTGTATTCACCTTTAAGTCTTTGAGAATCATTACAGTATCTGGTGTATCTTTATTACTGTAATAGTAATATTTCTAATTCAATATGCTTACTATACCAGAAAATATGCTACGACTCTTAGATGAGCGATTTAATTTAACATAGGAGCCCTTGAAGTGGGTGTTATTAAAACCCCTGATTTGCTGGTATAAAAAGAGTCAGAGAGGTGGTTTAATTTCCCACAATCACATTATAGTTAACAGTATAGCCAAAATTCGAACCCAGATTATCTGGGTCTTGAGAGAACCTTTTTTATTGCCCCTCATGACATAAGACATACTGAGCAACTTGTGGTGTATTGACTTGCTAGACACAAACCCTAGATTTAGTATATAAAAAATTAGAGAGCTTAATGAATAGATGTCAGGAATAAAAACTGTAAGGTTAAGTGAGAAAAAAAATAGACTTTTTGTTTACTCATAAATCAGTTAACATGAATAATTGTTTGATATTATAAGAAATGATGTATGCTTTATGTTGCAATAGGGACTGAATATACGCCTGCTTGTTTCTCAAGACAAAATAAATGCCATTGTAATTTGACAGAATTGATTTGCCATTTGCAACTTAAGACGTGCTGGGCTTTGAGCTGCAGTGGCCATGGCCATTTCAAATGCTTACACACATATAGTCTCTACCAAATATGCAGCTCTATACCCACCATTTGAAGTATTTAGACAGGAAATTTTACCCATCACTTTGCCATCATAAAAATTACTCCTTTTCTCAGTTCAAGGAAAATTTGGAAATCAGAGATACATTATTTTCCAAAACTCCTTTATTGTTCATTACTCTTAGTATTTTGTCTTCGTCTTCTTGTGATATGCAGGAGAGCTGCAAATTGCAGCAACCAATTGTCACCATTTCCTGCAGCCTAAAATATCGTTTGTACAGTTACCCTCTTCTTTTTAACTAATAGCAACAGAAGGAGGAGTTTTCTAAAATATTTCAACTGAGTAGTGAATAAGCGGCCAGGATGATTATGAAAGCCACCAGACTCTGCATATTTTATAAATTAGCCCTGAACCAAGAAACTGTTTGAATAGTTTTGTGGGTGATCATTGTCCTCTTTAAGACTTCATAATTATATCCATAAAATGGTATTTCTGGTTCCGAACCTTTGAGGAATTGCCACACTATCTTCCACAATGATTGAACTAATTTACATTCTCACCAACAGTGTAAAAGCATTCCTATTTCTCTGCAACCTCATCAGCATGTGTTTTTTCTTGACTTTTTTTTTTTTTTTTTTTTTGTAATTGAGATGGAGTCTTGCTCTGTTGCCAGGAGTACAGTGGCATGATCTTGGCTCACTACAACCTCTGCTTCCCTGGTTCAAGCAATTCTTCTGCCTCAGCCTCCTGAGTAGCTGGGACTTCTGACGCAAAAAGCACCATCATGCCCAGCTAATTTTTGTGTTTTTAGTAGATACACGGTTTCACCATGTTGGCCAAGGTGGTCTCGATCTCCTGACCTTGTGATCCGCCTGCCTTGGCCTCCCAAAGTGCTGGGATTACAGGTGTGAGCAACTGTGCATGGCTTTTCTTGACTTTTAATAATCACCATTCTGACTGGCATGCAATGGTATCTCATTGTGGTTTTGATTTGCATTTCTCTAATGATCAGCGATGTTGACCTTTTTTTCATATGTTTGTTGGCTGGATGTATGTCTTTTTTTTTTTTTAATAAATGTCTGTTCATATCCTGTGCCCACTTTTTAATGGGGTTGTTTTCTTGTAAATTTGCTTAAGTGCCTTTTAGATTCTGGGTATTAAACCTTTGTCAGATTACCATTTGACCAGCAATCCCATTACTGGGAATATACCCAGAGAAATATAAATCATTCTATTATAATTTTTTATTATGTGAACATATGCTGCCTATGTTCATTGCAGCACTATTCACAATAGCAAAGACATGGAATCAACCCAAATGCCCATCAATGATAGACTGGAAAAAGAAAATGTGGTACATATGCACCATGGAATACTATGCAACCATAAAAAGGAATAAAGTTATGTCCTTTGCAGAGACATGGATGAAGCTGGAAGTCATTATCCTCAGCAAACCAACGCAGGAACAGAAAACCAAACACCATATGTTCTCATTTATAAGTGGGAACTGAACAGTTAGAACACATGGACACAGGGAGGGGAGCAACACTCACTGGGGCCTGTCGGGAGAGGGTTGGGAGAGTGGGGGTGGAAAACATTAAGGAAAATAACTAATGAATGCTGAGCTTAATACCTAGGCGATGTGTGGATAGGTGCAGCAAACCACCATAGCACATGTTTACCTATGTAACAAACCTGCACATCCTGCACATGTACCCCAGAACTTAAAAAGTATGTACATACATATCCATGAAATGACTGGAAACGTGGCATAAGGTAAGACATTGATAATCTAAAACACCAGAAGCTTGTACTATTATAGTATTTCTGCTACAATGAGCAACTACTTTATTAAATGTAAAAACTATATTTTGCTTAAGTAATAAGTGGTTGATATTTTTATAAGTAGAACCCAAAGAGGATCATTAAAACTTTATAGATTGTAAAGGAGATATTGTGCAAATATTAAGATTTATACTCATCTGTTAACTGAGGGATCAAAAAGAAACACAATATGGGTATTAACTTGACTTGATACTTAGATTCATTATCTTTAAAATTGGAATGGTAATACATCTCTTTCAAAGTTTTTATAAAGATTAAACAACCAAAAATATATAAAGTGCTTATTACCACAGTACACTGTACATGAATATATTGTTGGAACCCAATACACATTAGTCTCATTTTCTCTTAATGAAATGATCAACATTAAAATAAAATATGTTAACACAGAGACTTTTTTCTTCAGCCTTGGAAATTAGCTAAACGTCTTTAACTGTGATAGATAGATAGATAGATAGATAGATAGATAGATAGATAGATATGCATACACACACTAAGTTCTGGGGTACATGTGGAGAACATACAGTTTTGTTAAATAGATATACACGTGCCATGGTGGTTTGCTGCACCCATCAACCTATCACCTACATTAGGTATTTCTCCTAATGCTATCCCTCCCCTACCACCCCCCACCCACCGACAGGCCCCTGTGTGTGATGTTCCCCTCCCTGTGTCCATGTGTTCTCATTGTTCAACTCCCACTTATGAGTGAGAACATATGGTGTTTGGTTTTCTGTTACTGTGTTAGTTTGCTGAGAATGATGTTTCCCAGCTTCATCCATGTCCCTGCAAAGAATATGAACTCATCCTTTTTTATGGATGCATAGTATTCCATGGTGTATATGTGCCACATTTTCTTCATCCAGTCTATCATTGATGGACATTTGGGGTGGTTCTAAGTCTGCGATTGTGAATAGTGCCACAGTAAACGTAAGTGTGCATGTGTCTTTATAGTAGAATGTTTTATAATCCTTTGGGTATATACCCAGTAATGGGATTGCTGGATCAAATGGTATTTCTAGTTCTAGATCCTTGAGGAATGACTACACTCTCTTCCACAATGGTTGAACTAATTTACACTCCCACTAACAGTGTATAAATGTTCCTATTTCTTCACATCCTCTCCAGCATCTGTTGTTTCCTGACTTTTTTATGATCGTCATTCTAACTGGCGTGAGATGTTATCTCATTGTGGTTTTGATTTGCATTTCTCTAGTGACCAATGATGATGACCTTTTTTTTTCATATGTTTGTTGGCTGCATAAATGTCTTCTCTTCAGAAGTGTCTGTTCATATGTTCACATTCTTTGCTCACTTTTTGATGTTTTTTTTTTTTTTCTTGTATATTTGTTTAAGTTTTTTTGTAGATTCTGGATATTAGCCCTTTGTTAGATGGATAGATTGGAAAAATTTTCTCTCATTCTGTAGGTTGCCTGTTCACTCTGATGATAGTTTCTTTTGCTGTGCAGAAGCTCTTTAGTTTAATTAGATCCCATTTGTCAATTTTGGCTTTTGTTGTCATTGCTTTTGGTGTTTTAGACATGAAGTCTTTGCCCATGACTGTGTCCTGAATTGTATTGCCCAGGTTTTCTTCTAGAATTTTTATCATTTCAAGTCTTACATTTAAGTCTTTAATCCATCTTGAGTTAATTTTTGCATAATGTGTAAGGAAGTGGTCCAGTTTGTTTTCTGCATATGGCTACTGATTTTTCTTAACAAAAAAATCCTTTTGTAAGCCAGGACTCTGAAATCTTGAACTAAGCATAAAACCTAGTAAACACTGGAAACTAAAAATAAAATGCTGAAGTATGTGGTCCTTTAACATACTTGAAAATATTTTTGTTTCTGCTAGTTATGAAAAATATCTCATTATTTTATTTTTACTAAATTTTATTTTGGGTTTTGGGGTATATGTGAAGGTTTGTTACAAAAGTAGTCGTGTATCATGGCAGTTTTTTGTGCACAGTGATCAGAGAAAAGAGTGAAATGTAAGTATTTCACCTATATTATACCATAAGGAACTCTTATAATATTTTATGAAACACAATTATTGCTTAAGACACAATTGGCATTGAACAATTCTTATTCTATTATTCACATTAGAGTGAAATATGACATAAAAATTTAAGATAACAAGCAGATTATTTCTTGCCAGGAATTAGGAATGGAAAGGCTGAGGAGGCAGTGTAGCTATACAGGTGGAGTGTGATGGTTAATTATATCTGTCAATTTGACTGGGCTCAAGGATTCCCAGATAGCTGGTAAAACATTACTTCTGGATGTATCTGGGAGAGTTTCTTCAGAAGAAATTAGCTTTTGAAGCAATGTACTGAATAAAGAGGATCTGCCCTCATTAATGTGCATAAGGATTATCCAATCCTTTGAGGGCCCACATAGAACACAAAGGTAGAGTCAGGGACAATTCCCCCTGTCTTCCTAAGCTGAAACATCCATATTTTCCTGCCCGGTTTCTTGGGCCTTCAGTCTGTGTAATTTACACCAGTGGCTGCCCTGGTTCCTTGGGCTTTTGGACTCTGAATTTCACCACTGGCTTTCCTGATTCTTCAACCTGCAAATGACATATCATGGGATTTCTTGACCTCCATTATTGCATGAGCCAATTCCTGTAATAAATCCCCTCATAATATGTATATCTATATCTTATTGGTTCTGTTTCTACAGAGAATACACAAATACAAGCAGCATGAGTGAGCCTTGTAGTGATGGTACAAATGAGTATCTTGATTTTGGTAATCGTTGCAAGAAGCTGCACATCTGATAAATTGCATACAGCTATACACAGACACACGCACACACATGAATACATCTATGATGGAAAGAATCTAAGAATCCATAAGATCTGTGGATTGTACTAATGTCAATATCCTGTCATTAATACTGTACTGTAATTACTGAAGATGTTAACATAGAAGGAGGCTGAGTAAAGGATGCTTGGAACTTACTGGTACATTTCTTCTTCTTTTTTTTTTTTTAAGCAGCAAATGTATCGAAGAAAACTTTCAAAAGGATGCAGGCTTTGCTTTAACATAGTGCAGATTGAGGCTATTGTGCAATCAATGGTAAAAACCTTGACATTAGGATCCAAATAGATGAAGAGTCACATTTCTTTCCAACTTTGGTAGATCTATCATTATTTCAAAATAAAAACATACAAAATAGGATAGTATCTATAATGTTCAGGGACTCACTTTTCCAGGCACACAATAAGCACTATATATGTATTATTACTTTTAATCTTTGCAATATGAATTTGAGGTACAATATTACTCTTTCTTTTTTACAGATAAGAAAAGTGCAATGTTGAGCTGCTAACTTGCTGGGAACCATATAGTCAAGTAGAAAAGCCAAAATAAGCATTTCAATTGTATTCCATATTTTCAAATAAATGAATATTTGTAGCTAAATAGAGTGCCAGAATATATGCCAACCCTTGTTTCTCATAAATCAGCCATCCTGTCACCTAGATGGTCAGTTTTGTCTATGATCAATTAGGTACGTAGCAGTATCAATTAATGTTGCAGTGGTCAATACAATGCTAAGCCATCATAAGCATTATTTAATAAAGTTGATCCCTGAAAGGTTATGTGTTGAGATTAATAACAGGTTAGAGCTTTATCTGCAGATATTAAATGTCATTGACTATCAGAAAGCATTATGAGGTTTTCTTCCCAATTAATTGTTGTCTGATTCTGTTCTTAACACATATTAATAAAATATTCTGTTAACATATATCACAGCTATTAGGGTCTATTAGGCTCATTATATGAAAAACTTTGAAAATAAATATTGAATGTGGAAGGAAGTTAATTCCCTAGCATGGAGATATGGCGAGCTACATAAATGAGTGATTTTAATGTAGGCAGTTTTAAGTGAGATAATTACTTATGGTTTACATAGGAAAATAATTTATTTTGGGATATCTACTCAAAAACTGGGTCAAAATATTCTTATGAAAATAAAATAGACTTACAAAAAAGGAAAAAAAAAATGCTTTACTTTGTACACAGTCTTAATATAGTCTAAATAATCATTTAGTTTTGTGAGATTTTCAATAGCGTCATTTACTTCTCAGAACTTACTGAGTGTAGAGTGATGTGTGTGGAGTGATGAGTATGATCAATAACTAAGACTCAACATAAATTTATATTTAACTTTACCAAAAATGTGTTACTTTTTAACATACTAAAGTGTAGCTTGGTGAGTGAGGGGGGCCAGGTATGGAGTAGGTAGAGTGTCACTCTTTTTTTTTTTTTTTTGAGACAGAGTCTCGCTCTGTCACCCAGGCTGGAGTGCTGTGGTGCAATCTCGGCTCACTGCAACATCTGCCTCCTGAGTTCAAATGATTCTTTTGCCTCAGCCTCACGAGTAGCTGGGACTACAGGTACACACCACCAAGCCCGGCTAATTTATTTTTATTTTTAGTTTTAGTTTCGCCATGGTGTTGACAATGTTGACCAGGCTGGTCTTGAAGTCCTGACCTCAAGTGATCCACCCACCTCAGCCTCCCAAAGTGCTAAGATTACAGGCATGAGCTACCATGTCCAGCTGAGTGTCACTCTTAATTGTGGTCACTCTTGTATACCAAGGAGTTAAAATTAACTTGCTAAAATTGTTATCATTTTGAATCCTTGCCATATATTGCAGACTATGTTAAGTACTTTCAAGACATGATCTTGTTTAATCCTCATGTTGATCCTAAGAAGTAGCTATGATTATCTTCATTTTAGATATGGAGAAATTGAAAGGGAAAATATGAAAATTGTTCATTGTTAGTTTAATAATCAAAATACTGGTTTATTTTCTGTAACAACTAGCATTAAAAAAGTTCAAAGCTGATAATATGGTAGCCACCATAGTACCTGGGTTGTCTGCTTCCTCTCTCTTCTCTATATACCCATCTTGTCACATAAGATGGCAGCTTCAGCACCTGGCATTGCATCTGAAGTCTATCAGTGGAAAGAGTAGACAAAATAAATGCTGAGTGTCTCTTTTCCTTTAAGGATTTGACCAGGCAGTTGCTTACATTAGATTCAGTCACACTCCATTGTCCAAAACACAGAAACCTGGCCATACCTAATTGCAAGGAAGGCTGAAAACATACTGATTTGCTGGGTGGCTATGTTCGTAGCCAAAACTTTTATCAAAGAAGTGAAAAATAAATATCAAATAATCTCTTCTAAAGCAGAGTACTGTGACTAGTTAGGTGCCTATGGACCCTTTTCCCTTCACACAGAATCTACTCACCCCTTCTCCAAGGAACAATCCTAAAGACCATAGTTACTGTGTCCAGTTCGAAGTAGAAATGAAGTGTCATTCTTTCCATTATGTCAGGATATTACTACTCGTGGTATGACCCAGTATAAAATAAAAGATAAGCTATCTACTGACCCATCACCAACATATGCCCATTTTAAAATAACAGTGTAAGAACAAAACAGATGCCATAAAACTGCTGTCAAATAATGTAAAGACTAAAATTAGACATTAATCAGTGGTCCATAGTAATCAATAAATCCCCCTGAACAAGAATTATGAAATCTATCTGCCCTTTCTGCACCAGAAATGGAATAACAGCTCTGGTTGCCAGATATGGTGACCCCTCTGTCTGTATTTCAGGGGTAGAAGTGTGGGTTCCCCTTGCATGTTGTCTCTTGTCCTTTTTGGCCTTGTTTTGAACTCAGAAATTGTTGTTTGTCCCTAATTAATGTCCACTGGATAGACTGGTCTTCTTGGGGGCAGTAAAACTTTTAGTTTTCTTGCTGTTGGTACAGTTTTAGGACTTTGGTTATTTTGGGAGCAGTCACAGTCTTCTGGTTCTTTTAGAAATATAACGTGTTTAAAAAGTTGAGAGACTTCTCATACATACATTTATAGAGAGTTTCATAAGTTCAAGTTTTCTTATTCATATAATAGCATTTTCCTTAGAGCTGCTTCAAAATCCTTCTGATTTTCTACAAAAACAATGTGGGCGTAGAAAAGCTGACATCATACTTTAGAAATAGGTGTGGTACTTTCTTGACTTTGAAATGCTAATGAATTTCTAATAGCATCAGTTTCATTTCTTGTATTCTTTTTTCCCAGTTTGCAATCTTTTTTTTCACCTGAACCTAACCACTTTGATTTCCCCAAAGTATTTTTCTCATTTAAGTTATTCCACAAATATTTGAGTTGCCTACTCCGTGGATGGCATGGTGTTAAGCACTGAGGATATGATAATGAACATTGTGATCCCTACTTCCATGGCACTTACTGTCTGGCTGAGGAGAAACACAACAAACAAAAGACAACTCTGACTTTTATTGAAATATTATCCCAATAAAGACTACAATAGAAAAGTGTAGTGTACATATTTACTAATGACTTTTAATATAGTGTTATACAATTTTGATGTATTCTTTTTCCTGTGAAAATGTAATTCTCTACCTTTGATCTTTTCTATAATCCTTTGATTTTATCACTTCTTTATTCATAATATTAATGTGTCTGTAAGTTTAGTTTGAGAATTTAATATTCTCATATTTCCTCTAGAAAATAATGTCTGATGTTAGATTTTTTAAATTCATGGCTATATAATCAATAAATACTCTTCGATTATTGAAAACAGACTGTAATAATATAACTTTAAGTGAAATTTAAATTAAGTTTAATATGCTTTCCATTAAACTCTTACTTACATGCTCAAAGGCTACAATTACTAATACCAGTAAGGCTATTTTTTTCTCCTTTTGTCTTTGGAGATATTCACTAGACTTTGTGTTTTTAGCTGGTATCTCCTTAAGAATTAGGATTAGTGTCAAAGCCTATTGTGAACAACATTAATGCCTGTACTTTAGCTTGACAACAATATGTTTTTGTTATGTGCTGTATATTCACTTGGTGCTTTTACATCTTCAGTGCATTTTTCCTTCACTGCCACATGCAGTTTCTATGATTACAAGCTCATTGCATTTCTATTTTTGCCTTAAGAGGCCATGCTGTTACACATGGAAACAAAAAACAACGACAAGCAATTTAGCCCTAATGCTCCTTCTCTGGATTTCATTTTGAATCTAACAATCTTCAGTACACAATTTTATATTAATGAATCCATTAATTTTTATTAAATATATCCCACTTGTAGAGAAAACCCACAGATTTTTTTTTTCTTTTCCATTTCAGTTTTAGTATGAAAACTGCTTTTGAGGCAGGGCCTATTTAGGCTTTGACAAAGTTTATAGTGTCTTGAATAAGACTTTTTCCAGAAAAACCACTCTTCTAAAAGCACAGGGTGACTTCTACTTTTATTTCTTCTGTGAATATATTGTTCCTTATTTAAAGGATAAATATTTTTTAAAGTATGTTTTTCTCTACTATATTCCTTCTCACCCCAACCATTATGTTACCAAATACTTTAAAGCTACTGTCTGATGCATGAGATTCTAGTTTCTAGGGATTAAAACAGATACGAATACTATAGATTCTGTGTTAGCAAGACCTAAAATTCAGAAAAATAATGAAAGTAACCCAAATCAGTATAGTAGGATCCCATTTAACAAGACATAATCAATGAGGGTTGAGGTCATTACGACATTATGGAGAGTTTAAGAGAGGCAGGGGGATGGAAATACATTTTATAAGTACACAAAAGCTTCTGGTGGCTAGATATGGCAGATTCATAATAGGGTGACTTTAATACTTAAATTCTCACCTGGCCACATGCAAAGTTGATGGCCATGGCAGGATAGATTGCTGCCAATAAACTTTAATTTTAGTTAAGGAAGAGTCACTGGGAAGTTGCTTTACCAAACCAGCTGCCATCTATTCCATTTAATCTTAGTGATTTATCCTTTGTCTCAAGTACCACGCACAGACACACACACACACGTACACATATTTGACATTGACTCAGTGTTAGTCAATTCAAAATTATTCATTTATGTTTAGTACCTGCTCTGTCCTGAGCATTCTTCTATATACATACAATTATTTGTTTTAAAATTTGAGTTTGGCAGCAGCAGGCTGTTCAGCTAAGGAGTTTCACCTTATGTGAAGAAGCACAGGCTGTGAAGAACCTAGTGAAACTTACTGTGAAGAACCTAGGCCAACAAGCAGAGACCATTTCTGGCTCATTCTTATGAGAAATACTTCTCCCAAGAAAGCTGATTATAGCACAATAAATTACAATATGAACTATTTCACTGAGATTCTCCTACATATATGGTCACCCAATCTTCTGGGTCCAAAATAATTTATAAAATATACATGTTTTTGTATTTTTTTTCGGAGAAATCTTTTTGGGAACTGTACCATATTGAACTCATCATTTTTTCCTAATTTATTTTTGCTTTACGACTAGTAATGGGACTGAGCAAATGTAGAAATGATTATTATCAATCATCTGCTTGGTATTGATCATCCTTCTAAACATCCTTCCCCCGGATCTTCACTTCTAGAATATTTCTTATCTATCCTAAATTCAGTTTATTAAATATCAATAATATTCCTTTACCCAGAAATGTATCTCCATCTATTACAAAGTTAAATATACATGCTAGATTTTCTTATGTTTCTTCATTTCTGTTAATCTGTAAAATGTTTTTCTTTAAAGCCAAAAAAGGTTTTATTTCAGAAAGGGTAACAAGGATAAGTAAGATACTCTAATTGTAGTTTTGTTCTAATGTAGAATGTCCTTGCTTGAATTTTCAGAATATGTCATAGTTTATTGTTTTATAAAGTATAATGTGTGTTCCACTGGTCATCTTCAAGAAGCGTTTAGGTAATACATAGAAAAGATTTAAAAAAACAATTGTAGGTAAGTGAATCAGCAAAATGTCAGAATAAGCAGCGCCAAGTTTATATTATTATCCCACAAAAACATCAAAGAACAAATGGAAATTAACAGAATTGACATTGTTAGAACTCTGGAAAACAGACAAATATGGCAACCAAATAAACTTTAATATCTCACTTTCAATAATTACTAGAACATATTGACTGAAGATCAATAGGGAGAGTGGACTTGAACAATCCTGTAAAGCAACCAGACCTAACAGACATATACAGTACTCTCTACTCAACTACAGCAGAACATGCATTCTTCTCAAGGACATGTGACTCACTCTCCAGGGTATTACTGAGGCTAGATTAAAAACAAAATTCCACAAAAGCAAAGAGTGAAATCATACAAAGTATCTTGTCTTACTAACATAGAATGAATCTAGAAATCAACAATAGAAGAAAAATTAAAAAATATATGTGTATATTAAACACACTCTAAAACAACCAATGGCTCATAAAGGAAATGATAAGAAAGTTAGAATATAATTTGAAAAAAATGAAAACAAGATCTCAAGCAATAACCTAACATTTTGAGGAACTAGAAAAGAAGAAAAAACTGAGCCAAAGCTTACAGAAGAAATGAACTAGTAACGATTAGGCTGGAGATAAATAAAATGGAGAACAGAATAACAATAGAGAGAATCAACAAAAGCAAAAGTTGGTTCTTTGAAAAAAATAAAAAATGGCAGTCCTTTAGTTTGACTAATGGAAAAAAGAGAAAAGGTACAAATAACTAAAACTAGAGTTGAAAGTAGGGACATTACTACCGATCTTACAGAAATACAAAAGAGTATGAGAGCATACTATAAACAATCATATGCCAAAAAACAACCTAGATGAAATGGCCAAATTCTGGAAATACATGATTACCTAAACTGACTTAAGAAGTAATAGAAAAATGTCATTAGATCTGTAACAATTACAAGATTGAATCTGTAATCAAAAACCTCCCAACAAACAAATGTGCAGGACCAGATATCTTCCCTGGTAAATTGTACCAAACATTTAAAAAGAATTGACACCTATCTGTCTCAAACATTTCCAAAAAAATAAAAGAGGAAAGAGCACTTCCTAACTCATTCTGTGTGACCAGAATTGCCCTGATCTTGATATCAAAGCTAGATAAATACACTGTAAGAAAAGAAAAAATACAAAGATCTCTAATGAAAGTAGATGCAAAGATTCTTAACACCGTGCTAGCAAGTCAAATCCAACAGCATAAACAATGACAAGTGGGATTTATCCAACGATTGCGAGGGTAGCTCAACAAAAGATAATCAATGTCATACACCACATGATCATCTCAACTGACATAGAAAAGGCATTTGACAAACTCCTGTACCCTTTCATGATTTAAAAACAATCAGAAAACTAGGAATAGACAACTTTATTCAATATAATCAAGAGCATTTATTAAAAAAACAAAAACAAAAACAAAGGTAATATCATGTGTAATGGTGAAAATCAAAAGCTTTCCCCCTAAAATCAGATTAGAATTTACCAGGTATTGGAGAGAGATAGTAATGGGGACTTATTTCTTTTTTTTTTTTTTTTTTTTTTTTACTTTTTTTTTTTTAAATTTATTTATTATTATTATACTGTAAGTTGTAGGGTACATGTGCATAACGTGCAGGTTTGTTACATATGTATACTTGTGCCTTGTTGGTGTGCTGCACCCATCAACTCGTCATTTACATCAGGTATAACTCCCAATGCAATCCCTCTCCCCGCCCCCCTCCCCATGATAGGCCCCGGTGTGTGATGTTCCCCTTCCCGAGTCCAAGTGATCTCATTGTTCAGTTCCCACCTATGAGTGAGAACATGCGGTGTTTGGTTTTCTGTTCTTGTGATAGTTTGCTAAGAATGATGGATTCCAGCTGCATCCATGTCCCTACAAAGGACACAAACTCATCCTTTTTTATGGCTGCATAGTATTCCATGGTGTATATATGCCACATTTTCTTAATCCAATCTGTCACTGATGGACATTTGGGTTGATTCCAAGTCTTTGCTATTGTGAATAGTGCTGCAATAAACATACGTGTGCATGTGTCTTTATAGCAGCATAATTTATAATCCTTTGGGTATATACCCAGTAATGGGATGGCTGGGTCATATGGTACATCTAGTTCTAGATCCTTGAGGAATCGCCATACTGTTTTCCATAATGGTTGAACTAGTTTACAATCCCACCAACAGTGTAAAAGTGTTCCTATTTCTCCACATCCTCTCCAGCACCTGTTGTTTCCTGACTTTTGAATGATCGCCATTCTAACTGGTGTGAGATGGTATCTCATTGTGGTTTTGATTTGCATTTCTCTGATGGCCAGTGATGATGAGCATTTTTTCATGTGTTTGTTGGCTGTATGAATGTCTTCTTTTGAGAAATGTCTATTCATATCCTTTGCCCACTTTTTGATGGGGTTGTTTGTTTTTTTCTTGTAAATTTGTTTGAGTTCTTTGTAGGTTCTGGATATTAGCCCTTTGTCAGATGAGTAGATTGCAAAAATTTTCTCCCATTCTGTAGGTTGCCTGTTCACTCTGATGGTAGTTTCTTTTGCTGTGCAGAAGCTCTTTAGTTTAATGAGATCCCATTTGTCAATTTTGGCTTTTGCTGCCGTTGCTTTTGGTGTTTTAGACATGAAGTCTTTGCCCATGCCTATGTCCTGAATGGTACTACCTAGATTTTCCTCTAGGATTTTTATGGTATTAGGTCTAACATTTAAGTCTCTAATCCATCTTGAATTAATTTTCGTATAAGGAGTAAGGAAAGGATCCAGTTTCAGCTTTCTACTTATGGCTAGCCAATTTTCCCAGCACCATTTATTAAATAGGGAATCCTTTCCCCATTTCTTGTTTCTCTCAGGTTTGTCAAAGATCAGATGGCTGTAGATGTGTGGTATTATTTCTGAGGACTCTGTTCTGTTCCATTGGTCTATATCTCTGTTTTGGTACCAGTACCATGCTGTTTTGGTTACTGTAGCCTTGTAGTATAGTTTGAAGTCAGGTAGCGTGATGCCTCCAGCTTTGTTCTTTTGATTTAGGATTGTCTTGGAGATGCGGGCTCTTTTTTGGTTCCATATGAACTTTAAAGCAGTTTTTTCCAATTCTGTGAAGAAACTCATTGGTAGCTTGATGGGGATGGCATTGAATCTATAAATTACCTTGGGCAGTATGGCCATTTTCACGATATTGATTCTTCCTATCCATGAGCATGGTATGTTCTTCCATTTGTTTGTGTCCTCTTTTATTTCACTGAGCAGTGGTTTGTAGTTCTCCTTGAAGAGGTCCTTTACATCCCTTGTAAGTTGGATTCCTAGGTATTTGATTCTCTTTGAAGCAATTGTGAATGGAAGTTCATTCATGATTTGGCTCTCTGTTTGTCTGTTACTGGTGTATAAGAATGCTTGTGATTTTTGCACATTAATTTTGTATCCTGAGACTTTGCTGAAGTTGCTTATCAGCTTAAGGAGATTTTGGGCTGAGACAATGGGGTTTTCTAAATATACAATCATGTCATCTGCAAAGAGGGACAATTTGACTTCTTCTTTTCCTAACTGAATACCCTTGATTTCTTTCTCTTGCCTGATTGCCCTAGCCAGAACTTCCAACACTATGTTGAATAGGAGTGGTGAGAGAGGGCATCCCTGTCTTGTGCCAGTTTTCAAAGGGAATTTTTCCAGTTTTTGCCCATTCAGTATGATATTGGCTGTGGGTTTGTCATAAATAGCTCTTATTATTTTGAGGTACGTTCCATCAATACCGAATTTATTGAGCGTTTTTAGCATGAAGGGCTGTTGAATTTTGTCAAAAGCCTTTTCTGCATCTATTGAAATAATCATGTGGTTCTTGTCTTTGGTTCTGTTTATATGCTGGATTATGTTTATTGATTTGCGAATGTTGAACCAGCCTTGCATCCCAGGGATGAAGCCCACTTGATCATAGTGGATAAGCTTTTTGATGTGTTGCTGAATCCGGTTTGCCAGTATTTTATTGAGGATTTTTGCATCGATGTTCATCAGGGATATTGGTCTAAAATTCTCTTTTTTTGTTGTATCTCTGCCAGGCTTTGGTATCAGGATGATGTTGGCCTCATAAAATGAGTTAGGGAGGATTCCCTCTTTTTCTATTGATTGGAATAGTTTCAGAAGGAATGGTACCAACTCCTCCTTGTACCTCTGGTAGAATTCAGCTGTGAATCCATCTGGTCCTGGACTTTTTTTGGTTGGTAGGCTATTAATTGTTGCCTCAATTTCAGAGCCTGCTATTGGTCTATTCAGGGATTCAACTTCTTCCTGGTTTAGTCTTGGAAGAGTGTAAGTGTCCAGGAAATTATCCATTTCTTCTAGATTTTCCAGTTTATTTGCGTAGAGGTGTTTATAGTATTCTCTGATGGTAGTTTGTATTTCTGTGGGGTCGGTGGTGATATCCCCTTTTTCATTTTTAATTGCGTCGATTTGATTCTTCTCTCTTTTCTTCTTTATTAGTCTTGCTAGTGGTCTGTCAATTTTGTTGATCTTTTCAAAAAACCAACTCCTGGATTCATTGATTTTTTGGAGGGTTTTTTGTGTCTCTATCTCCTTCAGTTCTGCTCTGATCTTAGTTATTTCTAGCCTTCTGCTAGCTTTCGAATGTGTTTGCTCTTGCTTCTCTAGTTCTTTTAATTGCGATGTTAGAGTGTCAATTTTAGATCTTTCCTGCTTTCTCTTGTGGGCATTTAGTGCTATAAATTTCCCTCTACACACTGCTTTAAATGTGTCCCAGAGATTCTGGTATGTTGTATCTTTGTTCTCATTGGTTTCAAAGAACATCTTTATTTCTGCCTTCATTTCGTGATGTACCCAGTAGTCATTCAGGAGCAGGTTGTTCAGTTTCCATGTAGTTGAGCAGTTTTGATTGAGTTTCTTAGTCCTGAGTTCTAGTTTGATTGCACTGTGGTCTGAGAGACAGTTTGTTATAATTTCTGTTCTTGTACATTTGCTGAGGAGTGCTTTACTTCCAATTACGTGGTCAATTTTGGAATAAGTACGATGTGGTGCTGAGAAGAATGTATATTCTGTTGATTTGGGGTGGAGAGTTCTATAGATGTCTATTAGGTCTGCTTGCTGCAGAGATGAGTTCAATTCCTGGATATCCTTGTTAACTTTCTGTCTCGTTGATCTGTCTAATGTTGACAATGGAGTGTTGAAGTCTCCCATTATTATTGTATGGGAGTCTAAGTCTCTTTGTAAGTCTCTAAGGACTTGCTTTATGAATCTGGGTGCTCCTGTATTGGGTGCATATATATTTAGGATAGTTAGCTCTTCCTGTTGAATTGATCCCTTTACCATTATGTAATGGCCTTCTTTGTCTCTTTTGATCTTTGATGGTTTAAAGTCTGTTTTATCAGAGACTAGTATTGCAACCCCCGCTTTTTTTTGTTCTCCATTTGCTTGGTAAATCTTCCTCCATCCCTTTATTTTGAGCCTATATATGTCTCTGCGTGTGAGATGGGTCTCCTGAATACAGCAGACTGATGGGTCTTGACTCTTTATCCAGTTTGCCAGTCTGTGTCTCTTAATTGGAGCATTTAGTCCATTTACATTTAAGGTTAAGATTGTTATGTGTGAACTTGATCCTGCCATTATGATATTAACTGGTTATTTTGCTCATTAGTTGATGCAGTTTCTTCCTAGCCTCGATGGTCTTTACATTTTGGCATGTTTTTGAGATGGCTGGTACCGGTTGTTCCTTTCCATGTTGAGTGCTTCCTTCAGGGTCTCTTGTAAGGCAGGCCTAGTGGTGACAAAATCTCTAAGCATTTGCTTATCTGTAAAGGATTTTATTTCTCCTTCACTTATGAAACTTAGTTTGGCTGGATATGAAATTCTGGGTTTAAAATTCTTTTCTTTAAGAATGTTGAATATTGGCCCCCACTCTCTTCTGGCTTGGAGAGTTTCTGCCGAGAGATCTGCTGTGAGTCTGATGGGCTTCCCTTTGTGGGTAACCCGACCTTTCTCTCTGGCTGGGGACTTATTTCTTATTAGGTACAGAGTTTTTCTGGTGTGATGAAAAGGTTTGGAAATAGATAATAATGATGGTTGTATAACATTGTGGATACAATCAATGTTACTACTTATGCAATTATAAATAGGTCAAATGGCACAGTTTATGTTATATATATTGTACCATAGTAACATTTAAAAATGCATTCGTTATTCAAAATTAACTAAATAAAATAACTATAAAGGGAATTTAGTAGCAACGTAAAATTTTTTGGTAAGTTTGTAGCATTCATTTTCAGAAGTTATTAAAGATAGAAATTACAAGACTATATATTTAGTTACACAAAATATAGTTTAGGTTGTACATATTAGAAAAATATAACAAATAGCTATTCAATATGACTGTAGTGATATACTCTCTTACTAAAGCGTACTGATTTAAAATAAACATCAAAATAATAGTTCATGTTGTATGGAGATACAATAAAAATTAAAGGATTCAACTAACACTAAGATATCTCGTAGACATGTGAAAATAGCTTTATAAGGCATAAATGACAGGAACCATAATCTTTGTTTTGCATATAAAAGAAGACGATAGGTTAGTAACAGATAATATACATTTTTGTGCCCATGGCAATTGTTTTAATACAATTGTTTTTAAAATAGCCCAAAATAGCAGACTTTTGAACATTTAAAGACTGACTTATTTGAATAACTAGAGAAACTGTGCCCAACATCTATTAGCTATGGGTTTGATAAACTCTGGGGCTATGAAGACCCAACCTACTGCTACACATCAGAATTCTCTAACCCACAGTCTCACACCATGTTACTGTACAACATCATCTAGATACTTTAAATCTCCTCTCTGGATTCCACTCTCCCCTAGGAATTTCCTTGACTTTTCTTTTTTTTTTTTTAACTTTTAAGTTCAAGGATACAAGTGCAGGTTTGTTACATGGGTAAACTTATGTCATGAGGGTTTGTTTTACAGATTATTTCATTATCCAGGTATTAAGCCCAGTACCAATTAGTTATTTTTCCTGATCATCTCCCTCCTACCAACCTCCATCCTCCAAAAGACCCCAGTGTGTTGTTCCCTTCTCTGTGTCCATGTGTTCTCATCGTTTAGCTCCCATTTATTTGTGAGAACATGTGGCATTTGTTTTTCTGTTCCTGTGTTAGTTTGCTAAGGATCATGGCCTCCATCCATATCCTTGCAAAGAATATGATCTCATTCTTTTTTATGGCTGCATGGTATTCCATGGTGTATATGTGCTACATTTTTAAAAATCGAGTCTATCATTGATGGGCATTTAGGTTGATTCCATGTCTTTCCTATAAATTAAATCAAGATGGATTAAAACTTAAGTGTAAAACCCCAAATGATAAAAACCCTTGAAGACAACCTAGGCAATACCATTCAGGACATGTAAGAGCAAAGATTTTATGACAAAGGCACCAAAAGCAATTCATCAAAAGCCAAAATTGACAAATGGGATCTAATTAAACTAAAGAGCTTCTAGACAGCAAAAAGATGCTAACAGATTGAACAGACAGCCTAAAGAATGGGAGAACATTTTTGTAAACTCTGCATCTGACAAAGGTCTAATATCCAGCATCTATAAGGAACTTAAACAAATTTACAAGAAAAATACAAACTCCCATAAAAAAAAAGTGGGCAAAGGAGATGAACAGACACTTTTCAAAAGACATACATGCGGCCATCAATCACATGAAAAAGAGCTCAATATCACTGATCATTAGAGAAATGCAAATCAAAACCACATGTGATATCATCTAACACCAATCAGAATGGTTATTATTAATAATTAACCTTTGGATGGTGTGATGCTAGAAGGAAGCTCCGCTGCATCCAAACCAGCGAAATAAAGGTGCCAAATAAAGGTGGTTTATGTTACTGCCTCTGTGTGATTATATATTTTCCTTGTTCAGCACAGATCCCATGAATCCCCTACAGTATTTACTATCATATAGGAGTAGCATATAGCTGTATTTTTTTTTGTAAAAACAAACATACAATTCAAAATGAAAGGAGAAGTTGATCTCAATTTTTCATGTAGAAATGGCATGTGCAGAAGTACTGTGACAAGGAAGAACTTGGCATCTTTGAGGGTTTGAGAAGTGGCGAATGTACCTGTGGTATAGTGTAAGGGGGAGAGTAGCATAAAATGGAGGTGGATAGATTGGCAAGACCATATTGTTTGAGGCCTAATATACTATGATAAGAGGTTGCACTTATTTTATGTGCAATAGAAAGCCATTGAAGATTTTACTTTTTTTCAAATTTATGTATGTACTTATTTAAATTGACAGATAAAATGGTACATATTTATAGTGTTCAATTTGATGTTTTTAAGTATATGTCTATGGACTATAAATAGTTTAAATCTATCTAACATATGTATTATTTCACATAGTCATTTTTGTGGTAAGGATGCTTAACATCCAGTGTCAGCATTTTTCGAGAATACAGCATTTCCTCATTAACTACAGTCACCATACGATAGAGTGGACCTTTGAAACTTATTCCTCCAATGTAACTTGAATGTTATATCCTTTAACCAATATCTCCCCAATAGCCATATCCTCCTTCCTCACAACTGCCCCAGTCTCTGATAACCACCATTCTATTCTTTATTTCTGAGATCCAATTTTTACATTCCACATATGAGAGAGATGATGCAATATTTGTGGGTTTTTTTCACTCAACATAACAATGTTACAATATTTTATGCACTTTTAAAGGCATAATATAATATTTTTTGCTTATACTAAATAGAAACATGCTTAGAAAAATTTAATTAAGTAGACACATGCTTAGATAAAAGACAAGATTGCTTTTTATTTTTTAAAAATTTTTCTGTGAGTTTGGCTGATATAAGAATAGGAGGGAGAGAGTGAAGCATGGAGTTAGGAAGATGTGTTAACAAGCTTCAGCATTACCTAGAGAGAGCAGAAGGTGACTTGGACGAGATGGCTGCAGTGAGCATGGAGACACATGCCAGGACTTGAGATACATTGTGCAGGTAGAGACATCATGCTTGCTGCTAGTTTAGATGGTGGATTTGATAAAGAGAGTTTCTGACCTGAGCAACTGTGTGGGTGCTGTTGCCATGTTCACAAATGGGAAAGAATGTGGAACCTACATGCTTTAGTTAGTTCTATTTGTAATGTGTTAGGGTTATAGTGTCTTTGAAACATTCAAGTGGTGATATCAAGAAGTCAACTAAATGTAAGAACTGGGAATCTGAAGAGAGTTTATATAAATAAGAGATTCTTCAGTGTTTACAAAATAAGCCTTGAAGGTCAGTCCCAAATAAATGTAAAATTACAATTTTAGGTGGATAAATAAGTGGATAAGGCATAAACAATAGTTATGATCAGACTGTGAAAGTATTTGATTCTAAGATAAAGAACTGGAATTTCAGTTGGGAGGTGATGGAAGTTATTGAATGATCCGTGTAGGAACTGTCATATAAAATCAGTGATTAATGAGTATTAACCTAGTGGTGGTAAGGTGGATGGGATGAAAAGAAAACTGAAGTGAGGAATATGAAGTAGAAAGCCATTCCAGCACTATCAAATTATCACTTGTTTTTCAAAACCACTACCAAGTACATGTGAGAATAAAGTAAAATGTACATGACTTCTCGGCATAGATATTGCTGCAAAATTTTAGGACATTAATTTACTTACAAAAGTATAATGTATAAACTCATTCTATATGTGTCAGAAATATCAATTAAAGGCATTTATATGAAGGGTGAAAATTATTCACAGAACACCCAAACACAAAAATATTCTTATACATAATCACTGCAATACTCTTTACACAATAAAAAGACAGAATAAGTGGTTAAATAGATTCTAATATGTTAGCATAAAATAATGCTATAAAACCATTGAAACAATGTTTATACAATTATTTAATGAGGAAAGTGCCATAATTAAATTGCTAAGATTGCAGATTATATAAGTTTTTGTAAAAACTAAACTATGTGCGTAGAATTCTACATTTTTCATTGTTCAAATAATAAACATGGAGAAAAAAAGACACCGCAAAAAAAGAAAAGCAATTGCAGAAAATAGGCTTAAAAGGATGAATCAGTGTGTAGAGTCAATGAAAATATAAGATTAAATGTGCACAGGAATAATCATTAAAATTTACAACATTTACTGAGTCTTGCTAGGGCTGATATTTTGTTAAGCACTTTAAAATGTTTTTTGCTATTTAATCCTTACAATAAACTTAATATCTTAAGACCAATATTATACCCATTGTGTAAATAAAAGAGTTTTATCAACTTGCAGCATTTCCTTTTTAGTAATTTGATATGTCAAGATTCAGACCTGAGCGTGAGAGCAAGGTGGCCAAATAGAAGCCTCTACTTGTCACCCCAGCAAGTAAACCAATTTGACAGCTACCTACACACAAACACCACATTCATAAGATGAAAAATCAGGTGAGCACTAACAGTATCTGACTTTAACGTCGTATCACGAAAGAGGCACCGAGGACGGTAGTAGACAGGCTTGAATCACCAACACCACCCCTTCCCCATCACCTGGCAGTAGTTGCACAGCACAGAGAGAGAATCTGTGCACTTGAGAGAGTGTGGCAACTGTGAGATATTGCATTGAACTCAGCAGTGCCCTATCACAGCAGAAAGCAAAACTGGGTTGAACTCACCTGCTGCCAACCCACAGAGGGAGTACCTAAACCAGCTCGAGTCAGAGGAGAAATTTCTCATTCTGGAGATCAGAACTTAGTTCCAGCAAGCACTTGCCACAGGCTAAAGTGCTCTTGGGTCCTAAATAAACTTGAAAGGCAGTCTGGGCAACAAGCACTGAAACTTCTAGGTGAGTACAAGAGCTGAACTGAGCTCAGAGCCAATGAACCAGGTAGACATGTGACCAACTGAGAATCTAGCCAGGGGAACTAAGGGAGCACTTGTGCTACCCCTTCCCCACCTCAGGCTGCCCAGTGCATAGCTCTAAAAAAGACATCTTCCTTCCACTTGAGGACAGGGAGAGAAGAGTAATAAGAACTTGCATCTTAGATACCAGCTCAGCCACAGTACAATAGGGCACCAGTCAGAGTCATGAGCCCTCCTTTCTGGCCACCAACTCCCAGATGACATTTCTGGACACATCCAGGCCAAAGGCAAACCTGCAGCCTTTAAGGAAAGGACTCAGTCCTGGGAAGATTCATCACTTGCTGAGTGAAGAGCCCTTGGGCACCAAATAACTATCAGCAATACCCAGGTAGTACACTGTGGGCCTTGGGATCTGAGACATGCTAACTTCAGATGTGGCCCAGCAAACTCCTGGCTGTACTGACTGTGGTGAAAGACTCCCTCCGATTACAAAAAGCAGACGTTAAAATAAAGGTGACTTTATTTTGCATCTTAGATGCAAAGTTGACCACAGTGGGGTAGCAATAAGCAGTCTCTTGGAGTCTTTGAATCCAGGCCCAGGCTCTTAGACAACATTTCTGAAAACTGCTCTGGTAAAGTAGTAAAGCCCACTTTCCTGAATTTGGAGTCCCAGGTCTGGCAGCATTCACGGCAAGAAGACTTAAGAGCTCTTGGGCTTAAAATGAACATCAGCGATGGTCTGGCAGAACACACTGTGGGAGGGTGCTGTTGGTGCCACTTGTGCTATTGTGGAAAGGAGAGGGAAGAGTGAGAAGGACTTTGTATTGTGGTGTTCATTCCAGCTTAGAATAAAATATCAGATAAAATTTTAAGGTATTTGACTCCAATCTCTGTCACCCAGACAGAATCTCTGAACTTGCACAGGGCCAGGGGAACACATCACCCTGAAGGAAAGAACTGGCTGCCTTTGCCACTTGTTGATTATAGAGCACTAGGGCCTTGAGTGAACATAGGTGGTAGCCAGGTAGTGGTTGCAGTAGGCACTGGGCAACACCCGCTGCTGTGGCTTTAGGTCTGACCCAGTGCAACTCCAGTGGTGGTGGCTATACGGTGCTTGCATCACCACACACTCAGGTCCAGGTGGATCAGCACAAGGAGAGGGACTCTGTTTGTTTAGGGGAAAGTATGGGAAAAGAACAAGAGTCTCTGTCTAGTAATCTACAGAATTCTTTCAGATCTTACCCAAGACCACCAAGGAGGTACCTCTATGAATCTGAAAAAAAAAACAGTGTTACTAGACCTGGGGCCCAGGTCCCTTCAAATACTTGGAAATTCTTCCAAGAAAGACAGGCACAAAAAATCCCAGACTGTGAAGGCTACAATAAATACCCTATTCTTAAATGCCCAGACACCGATGGGCATCTACAGGCATATAGATCATCAAGGAAACCATGACCTCACCAAACACACTAAGACACGAAGGGCTGATCCTACAGAAACAGAGACATGTGACCTTACAGTCATAGAAATCAAAAGAGCTGTGTTGAGGAAATTCAAAAAGTTCACGATAACACAGAGAAGAAATTCAGAATTCTATCAGATAAATTTATCAAATGGATCAAAATAGGAAAAATCAAGCAGAAATTCTAGAGTTGAAAATGTAATTGACATATTCAAGAATGCATCAGAGTTTTTTAATAGCAGAATTGATCAGGGAAAAGAAAGAATTAGTGAGCTTGAACACAGGCTATTTGAAAATACACAATGAGAAGAGACAAAAGAAAAAATAATAAAAAAAAACGAAGCACACCAATAAGATCCAGAAGATATCCTGAAAAGGGCAAATCTAAGAGTTATTCGACTTAAATAGGAGGAAGAGAAAGAGATGGAGTAGATAGTTTATTCAAAGGTATAATAACAGAGTACTTCCCAAACCTAGGAAAATATATCAACATTCAAGTATGAGAAGGCTATAGAACACCAAGCAGATTTAACCCAAATAAAACTACCTCAAAACACTATTTAATATTTAATAATTAAACTCCCAAAGCTCAAGGATAAAGGATCTGAAAAGCAGCATGAGAAAAAATAAATAACATACAACAGAACTCCAATACATCTGGCAGCAGACTTTTCGGTAGAAACCGTACAGGCCATGGTAGAGGGGTGTGACTTATTTAAAGTGCCATAAATGTGGGGAAGGACAATTTTACCCCAGAATGTAGATCCAACAAAAATATCCTTCAAGAATGCAGGAAAAATGAAGATGTTTCCAGACAGACTAAAGCTGAGGGATTTCATCACCACTAGAGATGTCCTACAAGAAATGCTAGGGATTTTTCAATCTGAAAGCAAAGGATGTTAATGAACAAGGAGAAATAATCTGGAGGTTCCAAACTCACTGGTAATGGTAAGCACACAGAGAAACATAGAATATTATAACATTATAATTGTGGTGTGTAAACTATGCTTATTGTAACTAGAAAGAGTAAATAATGAACCAATTAAAACTAATAGCTGCAACAACTTTTCAAGACAGTACAAGAAGATATAAAGAGAAAAAACAAAAAAGTTTAAAAGTGGAAGGATGAAGTTGCACTGTAAGTTTTAGTGTTATTTTGTGTGTTTTTTTTTAATGTATATTAGTGTTAATTTGTTACCAGTTTAAAAACATAGGTTACAATATAGTATTTGCAAGCCTCATGGTAACCTCAAATAAAAAACAAACAAACAAAAAAACATACAACAGGTACACAAAAAATATAAAGCAAGAAATTAAAACATACCACCACAGAAAAATCACCTTCACTAAAGTGAAGACAGGAAGAAAGGAAAGCAGGAAGAGAAATCCACAAAATAAGCAGAAAAAATAACAAAAGGGCAAGAGTAAGTACCTACCCATCAATTATAATATTGGATGTAAATGGACTAAATTTTCTAATCAAAAGACATAGAGTGGTTCAATGGATGAAGACACAAGACCCAATTATCTCTTGCCTGCAAGAAACACACTTCACTTATAAAGATACATATAAACTGAAAACAAAAGGATAGAAAAAATATATTTCATGCCAATGGAAATCAAGAAAGAGCAGGAGTAGCTCTACTTATATCAGACAAAATGATTTCAAACCAAATACCATAAGAAGCTGCAAAGAACACCATTACATAATGATAAAGAGGTCAGTTTAGCAAGAGGATATAATGATTGTAAATATGTATGCACTCAATCCTGGAGCACCAGATATTAGTATAGAAAGCAAATATTATTAGAACTAAAGAGTGATAGACCCCAATACAATCATAGCTGGTGACTTTACACCCTACTTTCAGCATTGAACAGATATTCCAGACAGATCATCAATGAAGAAATATCAAACTTAATCTGCACAATAGACCAAATAGACTTAATAGATACTTATAAAACATTTCATCCAATGGCTGCAGAATATACAGTCTTTTCCTCAGTAAGTGGATCATTCTCAACAACAGAACATATGTTAGGTCACAAAGCAAGTTTTAAAGTATTCAAAAAATAAAATATTATCAAGCATCTTCTCTGACCAAAATGGAATAAAGCTAGAAATTAATAACAAGAGGAATTTTTTCAACTATACAGGTACAGGTAATTTAAACCATATGCTCATGAATGACCAGTGGATCAATGAAGAGATTAAGAGGCAAGTTGAAAAATTTCTTAAAACAAATGATAACAGAAAACACAACATATCAAACCTATGGCATTCAGCAAAAGTGGTACTCAGAGGAAAGTTTATAGCTGTAAGTGCCTACATCAAAATTGACAATAATTTCAAATAAATAATCTAATTATGTCTTAACTAGAAAAGTAAGGGCATCCCAACCCAAAATTAGTAGAAGAAATAAATGATAAAGATCAGAGCAGAAATAAATGAAATTGAAATGAAGAAAACAGCACAAAAGATCAATGAAACAAAAAGTTGTTTTTTAAACAGTTAAACAAAATTGACAAACCTTTTGCCAGACCAAGAAATGAAAGGGAGAGAGAGAAGATACAAATTAAATAAAACTGGGGAAAAAAGGAGACATTACAACTGATAATGCAGAAGTTCAAAGGATCACTAGAGGCTACTGTGAGCAACTATATCCCAATAAATTGAAAAACCTAGAAATAGACAAATTCCTAGAAATATATAACCCTACAAGATTCAACCATAAAGAAACATTAAATCTGAATAGACCAATAATAAGTAAAGACAAGTAACAAGTAAAGACAAGTAACAAGTAAAGACAAGTAACAGCCATAATAAAATGTCTTCCACTAAAGAAAAGCCTTGGACCCAATGACTTCACTGATGAATTCTACCAAATATTTAAAGAAAAAATAATGCCAATCCTACTCCAACTATTCTGAAAAATAGTGGAGGATGGAACACTTCCAAACATATTCTATGAGTCCAGTATTCTCATACTAATACCAAAAACACACAAAGACATACCAATTAAAAAAAAAAAAAGCTAACTAACTATATAGGCCAATACCACAGAAGAAAAATGATATAAAAATTCTCAACAAAATACTAGCAAAACAAATTCAACAATACATTAAAAATATTGTTTATCATCCCCAATTGGGATTTATCTCAGGGATGCAAGGGTATATTAGTATCTGCAAATCAAGTAATGTGATACATCATATCAACAGAATGAGACAAATCATGTGATCATTTCCATTAATGCTGGAAAAATGCCTTTGATAAAATTCAATGTACCTTTATAACTAAAATCAAAGAATACTGAGTACTGAAGGAATGTACCTCAACATAGTAAAAGCCGCATACAACCGACACAAAGCTAGTATTATTCTGAATACAGAAAAACTTAAAATATTTCCTATAAATTCAGGAACAAAATAAGTATGATTACTTTCACCACTGTTGTTCAACATAGTACTGGAAGTCCTAGCTAGAGCAACCAGGCAAGAGAAAGAAATAAAGGGCATCTGAATTGGAAAGCAAAAAGTCAAATTATCCTTATTTGCAGATGATATGATCTTATATTTGGAAAAACCTAAAGGCTCCACCAAAAAACTATTAGAACTAATAAACAAATTCAGTAAAGTTGCAGGATATAACATCAACATACAAAAATCAGTAGCACTTGTATTTGACAACAGAAAACAATCTGAAATAGAAAGCAAGAAAGTTATCCTATTTATAATAGCTACAAATTAAATTAAATACCTAGGAAATAACCAAAAAGTCAAAGATCTCTATAGTGAAAACTATAAAACATTGATGCAAGAAATAGAAGAGGACACAAAAATGGAAAGATATTTCATGTTCATGGATTGGAAGAATCAATATTGTTAAAATGTCCATACTACCTCAAGCAATCTACAAATTCAATGCAATTCCTGTCAAAATATCAATGACATTCTTCACAGAAATAGAAGATACAATCTTAAAATTTATATGGAACCACTAAAAACCAAGAATAGCCAAAGCTGTCCTGAGCAAAAAGAACAAAACTGGAGGAATCATATTACTAGCCTTTAAATTATAATAAAGAGCTATAGTAACCAAAATGGTATGGTACTGGCATAGAAATAGACACATATGTTAGTGGAACAGAATAGAGAACCTGTAGATAAACCCACACACCTACAGTGAACTCATTTTTGACAAAGGCATTGACAACATACATTGGGGAAAGGAGGGTATGGTCAATAAATGTTGCTGGGAAAACGGGATATGCATATGCAAAAGAATGAAAGCCGACACCTATCTCTCGCCATACACAAAAATAAAATTATTTTATTTTATTTATTTATATTATTTATTATATTTATTTATTTATATTATTTATATTATTATATTATATAAAATTTAATTATTTATATTAAATAATTAAGCCTGTGATCTAAAACTATGAAACTAATAGAAGAAAACATAGGGGAAACTCTCCAGGACATTGGACTAGGCAAAGATTTATTGAGTAATACCCCCTAAACACAGGCAATCAAAGCAAAAATGAACAAATAGGATCACATTAAGTTGAAAAGCCTTTGCACAGTGTATTAGTCTGTTCTCATTCTGCTAATAATGACATATCCAAGACTGGGTAATTTATAAAGGAAAGTGGCTTAATTGATACACAATTCCACATGGCTGCGGAGACCTCACAATTATGGCAGAAAGTAAATGAGGAGCAATGGTACATCTTACACAGCAGCAGGCAATAGAGTGTGTGCAGAAGAACTGCCTTTCTAAAACCATCAGATCTCATGAGACTTATTCACTATCATGAGAACAGCACAGAGAAAAACCTGGCCCCATGATTCAATTACTTCACACCGGGTCCCTCTCATGACATGGGATTATGGGAGCTACAATTCAAGATGAGATTTGGGTGGGTACACAGCAAAACTGTATCACAGAGCAAGGGAAATACTCAACAAAGTAAAGAGGCCACCCACAGAATGGGAGGAAATATTTGCCAACTACCCATCTGACAAAGGATTAATAACCAAAATATATAAGGAGCTCAAACAATTATATAGAAAAAAACTAAAAATCTTATAAAACAAATGGGCAAAATATTTGAATAGACATTTCTCAAAGCAAGACATACAAATGACCAGTAGGTATATGAAAAGGTGTTCAACATCCTTGGTCATCAGAAAAACACAGATTAAAACTACAATGAGACACCCTCTTGCTACAGATAGAATGGCTTAAATCCAAAAGTCAGGCAATAACAAATGGTAGCAAGGATGTGGAGAAAAGGGAAACCTCACACACTGTTGGTGGGAATGTTAATTAGTACAACCACTATGGAGAACAGTTTGTAGGTTCCTCAAAATACTAAAAATAGAGCTAAATATGGTCTCACTATACCACTCCTATACCCAGAGAAAAGGAAATCAGTTTATCAAAGAGCTATCTGCACTCCCATGTTTGTTGCAGCACTATTCACAATAGCAAGGAATTGGAAGCAACCCTCGTGTCCATCAACAGATGAATGGACAAAGAAAATGTGGTACCTGTGCACAATGGAGCACAATTTAGCTATAATATAATTTAATTTAGCTATAATGAAAAATGATATCTTGTTATTTGCAAAAATTTGGATTAGCTGGAGGTTACTGTAGTGAAATAGGTCAGACACAGAAAGACATATGTCACATGTTCTCACTTATTTCTGGAAGCTAAAAATTAAAATAATTGAACTCATGGAGATAAAGAGTAGAAGGATGATTACCAGAGGTTGAGAAAGGTAGTAGGGTGGGGGTGGGGAGAAAGCAAGGATGGTTAATGGGTACAAAAGTTAGTTAGAAAGAATGAATAAGACCTACTATTTGCTAGCACAACAGGGAGAATATAGTCAAATATAATTTAATTGTACATTTAAAAATAACTAAATGAATATAATTGGATTTTTTGTAACACAAAGGATAAGTACTTGAGGTGATGAATACACCAGTTATTGTTATGTGATTATTATGCATTACATGCCTGTATCAAAATATTTTATGTAACCCGTAAATATATAAATATATACGTTTTTAATTATTTAAACACACATATATATGTTTTAAATTATTTTTGAGTACCTTCTAGGTACTCACAAATAAATACAAATTTTTAAAAAGAGTATTTTAAAGAAAGATTTAGATCCATGTCTGTGTAACTCAAAACCACTGCATAATAATTTGGGAAGCTATGAAAAGGATAATGTTGAAGTAACTGGCTTAGGTAAAATCACTAAGATGAGAATGTCAAGAAGAGTCTTGTGAAACGATCATCATTCAAGCAAGGGAGAGAGAAGGCATTCATTGTTAATGCATGCTTGCTTGCAAACGGATCCCATTGTCCCCAGCGTGGGTGTTCTGCTCGAGTCAAATTATAACATCTCTGACACATTCCTCTCAACATCAGCTCCATCCTTTTCCACTTGTGGTTTCCTCCTGCTGACATGTATTTTTACTCTGGGAACCCATTTAAATTCTCACACCCCTCTCACCCCCACATTGAAAATTTTCCACAAAACTCACACCTCGCACTTGGCTTGACTTTGTTCAGTGTTCTTATGAGGCTGTGATGTAAAGTTAATATAGTTAAGACAGTTCTAGCTTAGACGTATATCAATTTCTAATATTATTGAGCAGTTAGCTTAAGCATTTCATGAAATTGAAGGGGAATATTCAGTGGCATAAATAGTTGAAACTCTTTAAGGACTCCAGGCATTCAATTGCCATAAGGGAGCTAGAGGAGAAAAAATATTGTGTGTGTGTGTGCGCGCACGTGTGTGTAATATGTGTGTATACGTGTATACACTATTCTTAGAATTGTGGGCACATGTGTAAACCAAATAATCAAAATCCTCCGCCCTGAAAATGATTCCATTCTAATTGGAGAAACATGAAATACAGTAGTATTCCCCTGGTTCTGGACAGCATAAAAACCAAATTTTTGTTTAGGATAACACATGAAAACAAAGAAAATGTGTGACTACTGGATTGTCATCTGATTTATTTCTTCCCTCTCTTACTTTTACTTATAAACACACCTATGTGTGTATGTATTTTCTTCAACACATGCATTAGCTGCTGAATTGGAAAGACAGCAATAATTAATAAAGTGCATTTATTTACAAATCTTCAATCACTTTAGGTTATTCTGTGCTACTTAAACTTTGGCAAAGAAAGGTAAATCAATTTTGCCATTCTCAGTTTTCACACCATAGTATTTTATACCTTGATTTGCCGGGTCATACTCTTTGCTAGCTTTACCCTCTTCAGCATGGATACATTGAACAGTAGTAAGTTAAGAAATATTTTTCAAAAGTCACTGTTCTCTGATCTTCAGAGCATTATCTCTACAGCTTCTGCAGTTTTTTTTTTTTCTTCCTTCTGACTCAGCTATTGAAGCCCAACACTAAAAATGTTTGTCTTGAAGGCCTAGGAGAGCAATGCTTCCCTCCGGTATTACTTGATTCTATACTCTATTTTTCTTGATGTATCTGAAGTGCTCAATGTAACCAGAAACTTTCACATGTTCTACTTTTTTATTTCCTGAAAGCTATGCATTGCCATGCTCAAGGTACTAGTCTTCTTGTTTATTTCTTCCATTATATGAAGTACACGCATAACTTTGGGAATATAATTTTCTGGTGTTTAATTGAATTCAAGTATCTTTTCATCAGGTTTGACTTTCAGATTATCAAAATGGGCTTCCCATAAGAAGCAGCAATCAGTGCAGGAGGGCTTTTTGTTGTTGTTGCTTTACCTTTTGGTGTAGGCCTAAAAAATAAAATTTGTGTGTTTTTATCAAGATAATTTCTGTACTTCAGGAGTGTGTGTGTGTGTGTATGTCTCTCTGTGTGTGTGTGTGTTTAATATCCATGCAACTTTCTGCATTTGCCTTTGAAATATTTTGATTGTCCCTCTGGTGAAGTAAATGACTATTATTTCGCAGTGAGTTGTGATTCTATTTTGACTAAGTGTTTTAAGCCTTCTAACAAATCAAATGTTTTTCTTTTAGTATGATGATATATTTATATTAAGTCACATTTGTACCTGATCCTCTCTGTGATTAAAGTTATGTGTTTTTAGAAGAACCTTTCTGGGTTTAGAAGTATAGTCTATGCCTATGTTCAGAAATTGCATCCCAACATTTCACTCATATTGTGTCTTCTTCACACTTACTGTTTTGACAGAGAGAAAATATTCAACTGTGGAAAATGTGATGAAAAATGTACTTGTCCATTCAGTAAGTATTTATCAAGCATTTGCTATGTGCCAAGCACTGTTCTTAGAATTGAGGCTACATGTGTTAACCAAAGAGTCAAAATTCCCTGTTTTGAAAATGCTTGCATTCTAATCGGGAGTAGGGAGGATATGAAATATAATAGTATTCTCCTGGTTCTGGACAGCATAAAAATCAAGTTTGTGGCCGGGCGTGGTAGCTCACACCTGTAATCCCAGCATTTTGGGAGGCTGAGGCAGGCAAATCACCTGAGGTCAGGAGTTCAAGACCAGCCTGCCTAACATGGCAAAACCCCGTCTCTACTAAAAATACAAAAAATATTACCCAGTTATGGTGGTGGGTGCAGGATAAAACATGAAAATAAAGAAAATTTATGACTTGTTGATGGTTATCTAATTTATCTCCTCCCTCTGCTTTCTTTACCCACACTCCAGAAACATCTCTAACACATTTTGGTACTTTAGATACAGATTTTTTTTTCATCACTTTAACCTCTAGAACAATGCAATAACAAAGCCCTGAACAGTTTTAGTCCATAAGGTTGGTCTCATTCATGATATAAAAAATCTACCTGGTAAGCATGGTTTACTTGAGAAAGCAAAAACACTTTCAAAATACTGAAAAACATGCCACAGTTTCTATATGTGCTATCTAATAAAGTATAATCCTTGACCATCCTCTGGGGAGTTTGTTGTTTCCACCCTGTTACTTACAGCTTTGGAAAGCCAAGTGCTTCAGGAAAGGGAAAAGCAGGCAGTGTTCTCACAGCACGAATGTAAAAGACCTTGCCCCCAAGCACACAGTGTTTGAGTTTTCAAATGATATTTATTAAATTTTAATGAGGTTAGAAATCAGGAGCATTATAAGGTGGGCGCTTGGGTTACTGTGAAATGGACTTTCATTATGCATTTTTCTTCACATTTAGTTACTTAAAAGAATAAGCAATAGAGAAATAAATTTAAATATATGAATACATTGTTTTGTGAGGTGCTAAAATGTACCTAAATGTATTATTTTGTGTGTGATATTCCATAGAAAGTATGTCTTTAACATTCTAATTACATATATTAGAATGTCAATTAGGATATAATTGCCCATGGAGCTAAATTTCATTTGGTTAATGCAAATATTTGACAGTATCATTTTAACATCCTGATTGTTCAAATATATTATTAGAAATACTAGGTTAAAAGTGTTGTAAACATGTACATGGGCTGGAAGCCTAAGGATATAGCTAGACTATCAAATACTGAAAAATAAATCTACCTTAATTTATATGACTCTGAAGATTAAATTGGATTAGGCAATGTCTTTATTCATGGCTAGTTCTATGAATATATGCGAAGTCAGGTTATAATCTATAGTTTTCTTTGTTCAGAATGTTGAAGGTTAACGGTAGGCTTGAGTAACAGCTATAACTCTATAGCAAGGTGTAGGGTCTTGCTGTCTATGGAGTTACATTCTAGTTTCTTTCTTTTTTTTTTTTTTTTTTTTTTTGAGACTGAGTCTCGCTCTGTAGCCCAGGCTGGAGTGCAGTGGCCGGGATCTCAGCTCACTGCAAGCTCCGCCTCCCGGGTTCACGCCATTCTCCTGCCTCAGCCTCCCGAGTAGCTGGGACTACAGGCGCCCGCCACCTCGCCTGGCTAGTTTTTTGTATTTTTTAGTGGAGACGGGGTTTCACCATGTTAGCCCATGTTGGGATGGTCTCGATCTCCTGACCTTGTGATCCGCCCGTCTCGGCCTCCCAAAGTGCTGGGATTCTAGTTTCTTATAATAGAATCATACTCTTATGTCTAAACTTACCTCACTGAAAGCCTTCTGAGATAGAAATGTGACAAACTCTTTGATCTATTATTCTTGCAGTGCCATATTTAAATGATATTTCCATAGTTTTAAACTCTACGTATCTTAATTTGACATTTTCTTTTATTTCCTGTATAAGATAAATCAATAAATTGTAAATAGGGAAAATGAAGACCAACTGCTTAATTTGGGCTTGTGAGAATAATTCAAAAACTGCATAAATAGGAAAAAAATTGTGTCTCTAGAGAAACTATAACTCTCCTATAATTTCCTATATACCTCAGCAGTGTTACATGTAAAAGGTGTTTAAAAATATTTAATATGTAATAAAAATGAATAGGTTTCATGTGTATATTTTTGTAACAATGTCCCAAACACTATAGTAGAACCTTTTCACATATTTAATCTCAGTGCTGTTTTCAAAAAATCTGTAAATTCTCAAATGAAACAAAGGCTTTTCTATAGACCTCAGAACTCTATCAGAAATTCTGTAATTCTCTGTTTTATGTGCATGTGCTTAACTGAATGATATTTTCTTTATTGATCCATTAGTATAGCAAATAACTGTGTCTCCCAAGAATAAATTACAAAGGGAAGAATTAGGAAATCAAAATTTAAAGCATACAGTAAGTTCTTATTAAATCTGCTGAGTATTTATTTTAGCATTTCTGCCAAGATATAGACGGTCTGGGTTGTGTTTTAAAATACTTGCTATTTGTAGACATTGACATTACAGAAAAGTGACAAAATCAAGTTCACATGTTTTAACTCTGGATAATTACTAAGTAGCGCTTCATTCAGTGTCAACAAGGGCCTATCCTAGACAACGTTTCCAGTTTGTTGTTGTTGTTCTCGTGCAGGACTCCATCAATTTTGATTTTCAAACTTTTCATTTTCCTACTCCAGCTGCTTCTGATAGTTTTCTAGTTCTCAGCTGAAAGTCAATTGATTCCTATGCAAATATTATCTGAAATAACGTAGATGTTACATCTTCTAGACAGGAGTTACAAGAGATAATTATTCTATTAATAATCCTTATTTATTGACCACTTAAATAGTAGTCACAGCAACATGTTATATATTTATTATTTCACTTAATTTTTACAGACGTTTTATTTTCATGAGCTATCTATTACTCGCTTTTATTTAAAAGATGAGGAAACTTATATTTTTTTGAGTTTTTTCTGCATTGATCTTTTTTATTATTATACTTTAAGTTCTGGGATACATGTGCAGAACGTTCAGTTTTGTTACGTAGGTATACATGTGCCATGGTGGTTTGCTGCACCCATCAAGCCCTTATCTACATTAGGTGTTTCTCCTAATCTCCTAATGCTATCCCTCCCTTGACCCCCGCCCCCACTAGCAGGCCCCAGCATGTGATGTTCCCCTCCCTGTGCCCATATGTTCTCATTGTTCAACTCCCAATTATGAGTGAGAGCGTGTGGTGTTTGGTTTTCTGTTCCTGTGTTAGTCTGCTGAGAATGATGGTTTCCAGTTTTATCTATGTCCCTGTAAAGGACGTGAACTCATTCTTTTTTATAGCTGCATAGTATTTCATGGTGTGTATGTGCCACATTTTCTTTAACCAGTCTAACATTGATGGGCATTTGGTTTGGTTCCAAGTCTTTGCTATTTTGAATAGTGCTGCAATAAACATACATGTGCATGTGTCTTTAGAGTAGAATGATTTATAATCCTTTGGGTACATACCCAGTAATGTGATTGCTGGGTCAAATGGTAGTGTAAATTAGTTCAACCACTGTGGAAGACAGTGTGACAATTCCTCAAGAATCTAGAACTGGAAACTTATATTTTAAAACAATGTGAATAACATGCCCATAGACTTGTGTCTTTGGGGTTCTTCATGGCATACCATAGAGGTGGCACTTTCCCTTGACTCCTCTCCCTGTACCGTAAGATAAACTTAGTTCCAACTTGCATTTGTAAACTTTTATATTTATTCATTCCTCATCACAGTTTTTGTGAGTGAGGTTTAAATTCAGACATTCTTTGACTTTGGTTATTTTCAGGCAGGCCTTAAACTTCTGGCTTCTCTTCAACTAACTTCTAACCGAATTCTGTGTCTGCCTCTATATCTTAGAAAGGCTTGCCTACTCTCCATCTGTAGCTGGAAATAGCAGTCTGATGTCTGGATCTTGGAAGCTGGATTAGAAATCTTAATCATCAATTAAACAAGAAAGATGTAGATACAGTTTTCTTTTCTTTTTGCTCATTACCAAAGTAGGGAACAGGTAGATAAACATAACTTCTGTGTTATGATTAGACTTTGTTTTCAAGTCGTAAACATATTTTTTCATAAATCTTCTTAATTCAAGAAACTCAATAGCACATTTTTTCTTTAAAAGGATTATGGAGTTAAGGTAAATTTGAAGTTAGTTTAAATAAATTATCTTTGCTAATTTAATATCAATTCAAATTCTATTAATGCTCAGGTTAACCAGAGTCAAAGTTAGAAGAAATCCTATTGATATTCTGGCATTTTCATAGTTTTAAGCTCTACTTATGTATTGACAATTAAAAAAAAAAAAACACGTTGGTGTACAGTAGAGTATAAAATGGATTTTATATAACAATTGATTAAATATCCTCATCAAATACCAAGAATGTACAATGAGGCATGCCTTAGTTTTAACAATATTTTAATATAAGTTAATTTAAAATTCCTTTGCTTTTGTGTAACTCTTTATTTCAATATCCATTTCATAGCTTCTGTTTTGCTCATATGAATTGATCTTCTTCACAGTAAATATCCAATTAGTTAGTACAGGTTGGAGTTATTATTACACATTATCACTATAATATATGAGTTGTAGAAAATTTCTTCTGTTTAAAGTACTTAAGCTTTCATACTCCTGGTGTGTAATTAAGAAACGTATGGGATAGAGAGAGAGGGAAAAAGAGATGGCAGCCTTTTTCAGTGGTGTCTCATATCTGTACCTTGATATAGGTCAGGTTGAAAGGCATGTCTTCATATTTTTTGGGTTCAGAATGCAAAGGTCGATAGAAATCTCTGTTTAATAATACAAGATGCTCAATTACTTTTTGATTGTTTCCCTTGGACCAATGGAAATAGCTTAGGAATCACATATCAGAGCAAAAGGATATGGTGGTCATGAATAATATCTGATGCATCTTTCTCTACAACATACCTATCCAGAAAAATCAGTTATGCCATGCCCATCTTGTCTATTCCACCATCATCTTAGATCTAGTGATGTATTTATATTGCTTTGAGACTTTTACTAAATGCATAAATTTGATAGTTTTCTCTATTGATCTTCCCTTATATACCTCTAATTTTCCAGGCCTATGGTACTCATAATAACTACTTACACAACTTAAATTCTGGATTGTTTTGAATGATGCACAAGCTTCTTTCTCCCCTTTACATAAAATGCTGCCTTACTGTCAAGTCAGTGAAATAGGTCATCTCCGTGTTTTGAGTGGTGACTTGAGATTCATTTCATATTAAGCTACTTAAGATATATCTGAATTCCATATATAGGTGCATTCTTGGAATAGTTACTTTATTTGACTTATGCAATCTGCTTACTAGCTTTCATTTCAGTAGTAACATTTTCTAAACCCATTCTCAAATTCTTGGAGTTCTCCCTTGTTGAGAACCTGCAACTCACTTTTCACTACTATGCTGAATGACAAGGCAATATTTTGTAAAATGATAAATCAAGCCCTATGAACATAGCATTAGGTTCTTAATAAAGAGACAAAATTTGCTCTCTGACATGTTTTATCTAAAACTTCTTTAAATATGTTTGATTTTCTAGAATGAAGGGAGATTTCTCAGCCAAACTTTTTTGTTATTGATTGTGAACAGAAATAATACAAATAAATTGGGTAATGTTCTTGTGACTTGGCTGCTTGTATTTTGAAAAGCTGTGAACCTAAAATAAAATTTAAAAATAAATAATAAAAATTTTAAAATAATGAAAATGAATACTTATATCAAAACATCACATTGTACTTCATAAATTTACACAATTATTATTTGTTAACTAAAAATAAATAAATAAATAAAGTGCTATAGAGGAAAAAAAGCTGAATGGACATAGGATATTCTTTTGAAGTATACTATATTATGCAATCTGAGATAGACATTTTAAATTCCACACATATTACTCTTTTAGATTTCACAAATGCCTGAAACCTTACAGTATTTGTCTTTCTGTGCCAAGCTTATGTGACTTAGCATAATGTCCTCTAGTTCCATCCATGTTGTCTTAAATGACATAATTTTCTTAATTTTTGAGTCTGTATAGTATTCCCTCATGTGTATATACCATATTTCTTCATGTATTCATTCACTGATAGGTGCTTAGGTTGCCTCCTTATCTTAGCTATTATGAACAATGCTTACATAAACATGAAAGTACAGATATTTCTTCCATATACCAAGTTCAATTCCCTTGGATATATACCTAGAAAGGGGACTGTTGGATCATATAGTTGCTCTTATTTTTTTTGAGAAACTTTCATGCTATTTTTGCAAAATGTACTAATTTACATTCCCACCAACAGTGTACAACCATGCCCTTTTCTACACATCTTCACCAGCACATGTTATCATTTGTCTTTTTAATAGTAGTCATTCTGACACGAGTGAGGAGCTATCTGGAATTTGTCACTCCCTGATGATTACAGATGTTGGTCATTTTTAATATATCTGTTGACAATTTGTGTCTCTTCTTTTGAGAAATCTCTGTTCAGACCTTTGACCATTTGTAAATTGGGTTATTTGTTTTGTTGCTGTCGAGTTATTTGGGTTCCTTATATATTTTGGATATTAGCTCTGTTTCAGATGTATTGTTTGCAGATATTTTCTCTCAATCTGTGGGCTTTCTTTTCACTTTGTTAACTGTTATCTTTGGTGTGTGGAAACTTTTTAGTTTGATGCAATCACATTTGTCTATTTTTGCCTGTGCTTTTGGAGTTCTACCCAAGAAATCATTGCCCAAACTATTAACTTTATAGATTCGAGTCAAACATTTAAGTATCCTATTGATTTGAGTTGATTTTTATATATGAGATAAGCTACAATTGTATTAATCTGCAGAAACATCATCTCTAAAAATTAATTCTTAAAAAATATCTCCAAAGAATGCATGAGTAGGTTCAATAAGATTATCTATCCATAGTTACAAACAAACCTGAGTCTATGGATGCATTTAATCGATAAGTAGGTGATTGCCATAGTAGCCATAGTAGCCTTGCTTTTGTAATAATAACTTTGAAACTCTCTATCAATTAAAAACAAAAAATATTTTACCATGCCTCCCACTGTACCCAGAAAACTCTCTGCAAACTTATAAGTGAGGTAAAGGGCATCAGTTGAAGAAAATTCAAATGTCATGCAAATGAATTAAATTTTCCTAGGTAAAGTACCCACAGGTAGATAATAATGCATAAATTAAAAACAAAAAATCAGAAACTCTAGCCTTACTGGTGAATGCTCTAAGCCCAATATAGAAAGTTAATCCCAGAGAAGATACTTATGGCTTGAATATTTTGGATATTCTGTCATCATCTTAGATACAGTGATTTAATAGTCTTTAGACAACTGTACTACATGTATAAAACTCAAAATTTTATTATTTTTTATTTTTGGAAATATTTTGTATTTTATAGTCACATATCAGTGAATACTCTTCAAGGATTTGAAACTGGCCTAGGACATTAACTGCAACTTTTTGAGACCCTGAAGCAGAGGACCTAGTTAAGCCATGCCCAAACTTCTGACCTACAAGAACTATGAGATTTAAAAACAAGTGTTGTTTTAAGCCTTAATGTTGTTAGTAATGTTGTTATGTGGCAACTTTAATTAATACTTCTCACAAAGAAGAAAAAATCTAGACATGCTCTCTGCATGCAGTCCTAAATTAAGTACACTTTTTAAAGATATTCCCAGCAATATTATCCAAGCTAGCTTAGATCAAGTGCCCATTATTGAACTATTCACATTGCACTCTGATTTGCAAGGTTGGGTTATATGTAATGCCAAGAGTTATGCATACTGATAATATTGGAGGACCATTTCTAGAAAGAAAAATAATGGTTGGATATGAGAGAGAGGAAGGAATTCTTGCAAAAACGTATTTCTACCATAACACTCCTGCATCATAGCATGAATCTTGCCCTATTGTCCAATGGAACACATATTTATGGTTTCTTTTGAATAAATATAGAAATTGACCCCACAGTCTAAAAACTTGAGAAAGTTACATTTGTCTTATCTCTGAGTTCTTTTCTCCAGAAACCAACCATCAGGTCTCCCAGATAGTATTAAGGAACTGAAATTTACCAGATCGTTGCATCTGGAAAATTAGACACCAGATCCCTCAACCATTATGATTGTCTATCTGACCACCTGCTTCCTGTTGTCCACCTCCTCTTTCTTACCCCCCACATTTCTGTTTTCTCAAACATGGATACATTTCTTCCCTTCCATATAAACATATAATTTTCATTGGTTAAAAAATGGATTTGACACTGACTCCCCATCTCTGCTGCAGCACCTGAATAAAGCCTTTTTCCCTGGCAATACTCATCTCAGTGATTGGCTTTCTGTGTAATAAGCAATAGGGCCTAGCGCAAACACCTGGTGTTTTAGTAACAGATTCAGGTTTTCTGTTATTATGACCTCCAAAATATTTATATTTAATTGTTTTCAAAATATAAGTCAGATTTAACTGCAACAACCACTTATCATGTTAGCCTGGATCACTTTTGAATAGAGAGCAAGATAATGCATAATAAAAATTTAAGATTATTTGAAACACATTTAAAGTCTAAAATATAAATCAAGCCATACCATTCTGTTCTGGCAATGGTGAGAAATTATATATTGAACAGTGAGGTGTTGCAAGAGAGAGGAGGTGGCAATTGTAGGGAGAAAGATAGGGCAGAGGGAGAGTGAGAGAGAATAGTTCACAAATAAATATTCAGAAGGATAGTAAAAAAACAAAGGGCCTAAGTCAAATGATCAAGAAATGGAAAAATCAATCTTTGTGTGATTGAGTTGCCCGTGGATAAGTAAATGGCATAGAAAAGACTAAGTCAGATAAAAAGGAGTTTTCCAGATCATACAGATCACAAATCTTTGATTGTAAACAGCTGCTGCCTTGCCCTTACCAATCCTCACACTTACATTACTCAAGTTTACCCATTATCTGAACTTAATGCATTTGCATATGATCATCTCTCTACATGAGACATTCTTTTTCTTCATATTCCATCCTTTTCTTAGCACTTTCTTCATCATATCTCAGCTTAGACAGCAGCAGTAATTCCTTGAATCTTTCCTGACTACTTAATTCCTGATTTGTTGTGCTTCTCTTAGCTACGCTGTGTACACACAACCAGAAAACTCTTCTCAGACTGTATTTTAAAAGTACATTTATGAATCTGGATTATTATTCTTTAGAGAAAGACAGCAAGCATTGCTTTTCAATTTACCTGTGCTTAACAGAGAGGCAAGAAGATAATTTATACTTAATTTGTATGCCAATAAATAAATTAATGGCATAATGAATTCAACTAAAATAATTGTATTTATTGGGATAGAATATTTATTTTCTATTTTCTTTTTTTTTTTTTTTTCTTTTGAGACAAAGTTTTTGCTCTTGTTGCCCAGGCTGGAGTGCAGTGCCACAATCTTGGCTCACTGCAACCTATGCCTCTTGGGTTCAAGCGATTCTCCTGCCTCAACCTCCTGAGTAACTGGGATTACAGGTGCCCGCCACCATGCTCAGCTAATTTTTGGTATTTTTAGTAGAGACAGGTTTCACCATGTTGGCCATGCTGGCCTCCAACTTCTGACTTCAAGTGTTCTACTCTCGTTGGCTTCCCAAAGCACTGGGATTACAGGCATGAGCCACCGTGCCTGGCTGAGATAGAATATTTCTAACTTTGTGTCCATAAAGTGTCATTAAAATTACAATTATTATTCAGTATAAGATTTTGGTATTTTCAGATATCATTAGAATTAAGCAAAAACAACATTAACTCAAGTTCTTTGTAGAAACAGATAAACCCACATGTTCAACCAGAGAAGCAAAAGTAGAGTGGCTTTGAAAGATTATTGAGCCACAGAGAGTGAAAGAAATAAAAACTTCTAAATAAAAGAGACTTAAAAATGTGAGGGGAAAATGCAGAAGATGCAGAGAAAAATTCACAAGAAGAATAAAATACATAATCACAGGAGAAACTTACTAAGAAGAGGCTAATTAAAGTAAAATAAGTAATATTGGTAATAACAGCTGCTAGTCTTCTTGTTATTAAAAAGCCAAACATGTGCTTTATCTTTATTAAGATACACAGAAGCCCTGCTTCATTCTAATGTGTAAGAAGTCTCTAGAAATTGTAACATCTTAAATCATTTTGAATATTTTCCCATCAAGTCAAATTTGGTTTCAGGGTTTACTTGCATAAGTGTAATTTATAATTAAAGCCAAAGAGTTTCAAAAATATCCCCAGACATGAGGAAAATTAGCAGTATTAATAGCTCTTCAATTTTTAAAAGCTACATGCTGGATGATATAGTCATATGAATCTAACTTGGAAGACATGATTCTGTAGATTATGTCGCCTGGCGTCCTTGTAAATGTTTAGTAAATGACTCTCATGAAAAGCTGAGAAGGGCCTAGTGCGAAGCATTTGCCAATTTCTGTGATGTAAATATTCCACCATGGCTGATTTCATGATACAGATATAATTTTACTGTATGTCCATTTTGGAAGAGAGATGCATAATTGATTCTACTTGCGTGCAAGTGATGATTCACTTTTTGATACTTGGGAAGCGTAATAATTACTATACCAGATTCTAATTGTACTAACACACTTCCAGTTGCAAGTAGCATAAACCCAACTTAAATTAGTTTAAATTTGTTCTTAAACTAATCATTGGTTCTTCAGATAATTAGGAAGCTTAGGATGGTAAGGCTGATTCTAACAAGGTAAGTCCAAAGGGTTCAAGTGATCAAGCTTCCATGACCTACATAAGCTCATACACTTACGTGATCCCACCCTGAACTCTTAAAGAGGAGCCATCTACGTTAAAAAAAAAAAAAAAAAAAAAAGCTTATGGCTTGGTAATAGAGGCAGTGTATTAGTCAGGGTTCTCTAGAGAGATAGAACTTATATATATCTATATCTAATCTATATCTATCTATCTATATCTATATCTATATAAAGGGGAGTTTATTAAGTACTATTAACTCACAGGATGACAAGGTCCCACGACAGACCATCTGCAAGCTGAGGAGAAAGGAAGCCAGTTCTAGTCCCAAAGCTGAAGAACTTGGAGTCCAGTGTTTTCAAAGGCAGGAAGCATCCAGTACAGGAGAAAGATGTAAACTGGAAGGCTAAGCCAGTCTAGCCTTTTCATGTTTTTCTTCCTCCTTTTTATCCTGGACATGCTGGCAGCTGATCATTAAGCATGGGTCTGCCTTTCCCAGCCCACTGAATCAAATGTTAATCTCCTTTGGCAACACACACACAGACACACCCAAGATCAAGACTTTGCAACCTTCAATCCAATCAAGCTGACACTTGGTATTAACCATCGCAGGCATGTACATACATCAATACACTAAAGTACAAAAGTATAATTTCAAGGAAAGAAGAAAAATGAGTTAGCCAGCATCGTATTGTTGGTTTTCTTTTTCTTATATACATTCTAATATTTCAAAAGTAAATTATAAATTCTTTGAGGCAATGCTATACTTTATGTTTTTTTCTCTTTGTGACTATGGACATTTTGATGAAAATTGAAAACCCTATTATCTGTTATTTGCTACTATAACTCAGATGTACCATGATTTCAATAATGTCTAATGATAAAAAAATATATTGTTCTTTTGAAGTCATATTTTATGATGTGGAGAGCCTATTCCTTTATCTGGGATGCCTATTTTTAACAGTAATCCATTGTATTAGGAAAAAAAATGTTATTTCCTGAAAAATTGTATCTGTTTTTCTTTGGATATTTCTCTTTAGGGTAGAGCTTCCTTTGCTTATAAGTGCTGGATTCATTTTTGGTTTTGTCTTTTTTCTCCCAAACTGGTTACAGTTGCTTTAAGTTGCACAAGATCATTTTAGTGTGCTGATACTCTGAAACATCTAAAAAGACATACAAAACCAATTTTGGTGGGTTTTTATTTTCAATTTTTTAATAATTTTATTTTACTTTGTCTCAGTGATATTCAGTTCACTCTGTTACACAGAATGAAGCTGTTAAAAATAAAGCATGAATTTGGACTCAATGATAAACTTATCAGCTTTCACCTTGTAGGAAATTCTAATGGTAATATGTTCAGTTTGAGAGCAGAAAAAAATATTCTCAGATTTCATGAGGTTACATTGAGACATAATGACACCACAATCTAATTTTCCAAATAGATGCAAAGTTCACCTTGAGGCTACTTTGCACTGTTGAGTAATAAAAGAAAAATAACTCATTTTGCATCAAAGTCATTTTTCACCTCTGTGAGTGCTTAAACATTTGTTCATATGTAGCTCTTCTGAATCTCTAATTGTAAATAGTGTCAGGTATCTTCAGCTCCTATAGTTTAACATTTAAAGTGAATTTCAGTGATCCTCAACCCTTGGATATGCAGAAATTATATTTCAGTGACAAATGCAATGTCAAAAATATCTGATAAATAAAAGAAAAATAAATCACATAAAAAGAGAAATAAATGAAACACTTTTCCTTAAAACTTCATTTTCATAGCCTGATAAATTGAATTTTGGAAGGCACACTGTAGTTTAGTTTTTTAAAGAGTGAAAAAGTGTTTAGATGTTTACAGAATCTGGGGAACAATTCTCTATGAATCTCTCACATTACTACACAACTTTTAAGCAAGACACCGACTGTCCTTTGATCCTTGGTATTTTTTCTAAAACGTTTGTTTAGCAAACCATCTTGGAAGATACAGATCCGATCTCTTTCTGGAACAATATGCACATATGCTTGCTATCAGTAGAGTAAAGGCAATGACTTCCTCTGGAACAAACATCAAACATGCTCAGTACTCTTTATCAAGTATTTAAATTTCCTAAGCTCAGAGGTTTGCTCCGAAACTCAACCTATTGCCTGTTTAGTTGTCAACTGGCCTACTTCATATAGTTATTTGGGAATTATAGTTTAGGGAAACAGCACAGGAATGCCATTACTGGAGATACTGCTATTGCTGTGTATAATAATCCATACTTAATTTCTGACAGAGGAGTTTTATGTCTTGTGTCAGAATCTATAAAATTTTATCACTTTAACTTGTTAGCTTGCAAGAAGGATAAAATCTCAGATCCTTTATAGTTCTTGACAATGGAGTAATTACTACTCAGTGTAGTTGACACCTGAACCATTCTCTAACTGTTATAGTAGTCACTATTACTAAGTAATGTTGTTTTTGTGGTATATTTACATAAGCACGTGCTTAGAAATGTAACCATGAGTATTTGATACTGATATATCAGGACCAATGGATTGCACAAACATTATTTTTGGATTAGTTCTCCAGTGATTTTTCATTTGAACAAAAATTGCAGATTTTTAGAGGTATAAATGAGGCCTGATTTTATTATCTATATTTACTAGAAGTTGTGAGTTTCAACAAAAATTCTATTAGAGTTTTTTAAAAAAATGCTTTTTTAAAAAGCAGCTTTAGTTTCATGCAAAAATAGATAGAAGCGACAGAGATTTCCTATACACTCTCTGCTCCACACAGCCACAGCCTTCTTCACTTTTAATATCCTGCAGCAGATTAGTATATTTGTCACAATGAACGACCCTACATTGACACATCAGTATCACTCAAAGTCAGTAGTTTTCATTAAAGGTCATTCTTAGTGTTGTATATTCTTTGGGTTTAATGAAAATTGAATGACATATATCCAACATTAGCGTGTCATACAAGATAGTTTTAGCCAAGAAATCTGTGCTCTGCCTATTCATTCCTACTTCACCCCCCAATTCCTGGCAAACACTGATCTTTTTATGGTCTTCATAGTTTTGTCTTTTCCAGAATGTCATATTATTGAAATCATACAATATATCGCCTTTTCAGATGAGCTACTTTCACTTAGTAACATGCAGTTAAATTTCCCCCATATCTTTGCAAGTGTTGATAGCTCATTTCTTTTTTAGCAATGAATAATATTTTATTTTCAAATATATCAGTATACGTATTCATTCACCTACTCAAGGGCATCTTGTTTTTTATCCACGTTTTGGCAATTATGAATAAAGCTACTATAAAAATTGGAGTGCAAAGTTGTGTGTGTACGTAAGTTTTCAACTCATTTGAGTAAATACCCAAGAGTATAATTGCTGGATCATGTAGGAAGATTATGTTTAGTTTTGTAAGAAACTGCCACACTGTCTTTCAAAGTGGCTATATTTTGCATTCCCACCAGCAAAGAGTGAGAGTTCTAGTTGACCCACATCCTTACCAGCATTTAGTGTTATCAGTGTTTTGGATTTTGGATATTCTAATAGGTGTATATAAGTATCTCACTGTTATTCTAATGTATAATTCCATAGTTTCCTAATGCCATATGATATGGAACATCTTTTTATATGCTTGTCCCCAAGTAAATATCTTCTTTGGTGAGGTATCTGTTCAGATTTTTTGCCCATTTTTGAATTGACTAATTTGCTTCTTATCTCAGTCTATAGCTTGTCTTCTCATTATCATGGTGGTTTTTAGTGTAAGGATTTTACACTTGAGTATGTATACTATTAACTTGAGTCAAGAAAAATAAAATAGCCTGGACTTATTTATTATTAAAATGACATTTAATCAGACGTGCTGGTGCTGTTGATCTATTTGTTTTTAAATGATCTTTGTGATTACGTTAGAAAATGTTCCATACATTATAGATCTATCATAGAACAATTTATTCTCAGATGGATTCTGGATTTTTGGATTTGAGTCCTATTCTTTGAAACTGAAAAAAATACAATAAAATCAATCTGCACTAAAGAATATTACAATGAGAGACTTTGTTGGAAACATTTCAAATTTTAGTATGTCAAGAAATACTATGTAAACCAAAAATAAATCTGTGAACTCGATTAATCTCTTTAGCCAGTCAAATAGATTAATAGCTTCTGTTAAACAAATATTTGCACAATAATATGTTATATACTATGATGAAAGTATACACAAAATGTGGTGATAGAATTGGAAAAGTAACATTAAAAGGGTAATCTTTGAGATAAGATTGGAATGATGTATAAGGCCAGTCCTTTGCATCCTTGGAGGAAGACAGGGAACAACACTTGTAAGGGCATGGAGGCTGGAAAGGACAAGCCATGTTTGGGAAAGTATTTGTAGTTCAGTGTTTCTAAAACACAAATCTGGTAATGGGGGATAAGGAGTGGTGGAAGTGCATAGTTAAGTTGGCAGGGCCAGTTCAGGAAGGCCCTTGAATGCCATGCTTAAGAGTACACTCTTTAAGTGATGAGAAGACATGAAAGCTTTGGAGTAGAGGAATGCATGATCTGATTTGTGTTCTACAAATCTGGTTGCTGTGTTGAAAACTGGCTGAAAAGAGGGACAACTGGATGCAATTTCCTCAGAAAGAACAAGGAAATGGGAACCTGAGTTCAGGTAGTTGGATTATTCTTGGAGACTAGGAACAGCTCATGTACTTGATAAAATAATGTCTCGATATGGAAGGATTTAGTTTTGTCTCTACTGATTAATATAAAACTATGTTTTATTATGCTTTTTTTCTTGAGAATTAATTCAGTGAGTTCTCAGGGTTTCAAATTAAAATCTTGCTAAAAGTAAACTTAAAAATATAATGCTTTTAATAACATATTTTTAAAGTATGTGCAGACATGCTAGTTCTTTTAAGGAATGACCCTCTTCTATTACTTGAAAATAGCACTTTTGATTTAGAATAGAAATGAGAGAAAGCTAATATGCCACCATGGTTAAAAATTACTATCTATCCATCATTTATCTGTATGTGTGAATGACCTGGTTAGAAGATTCATACATATGTCTGAAGCCCAAAACAACTATTTGCCTTACTCTGTGTTTTCTCACTTGCAAATGACAAAAGTCAGTCTCTATTACCTTAAACAAATAAAGGGGATTACTTAGTTTATATAACCTAAAAGCCCAGGAGTAGAAAAAGTATGTCAATTTGAATACTTTCAGGCATTTCAAGGAGAAAACCCAACTTAAGATATTTCAAGAAGCTTATTAGTTTATTAGTTCATTTAATTAAAAATCCATTATTAGGGAGGAAGAGATTTATTAGGGTTCTGGCTTCCTTTCTGTGTGATTTTTCTCTCGATGCTGCCCATATGTCAGATTCATCATGAAGTTGAGGCTCGTGATGGTGGCCAAATGCCTGAAACAAATCCAACCTCACACTGATGCACTAAATGTCCAAGAGGAAGAAATAACTTCTTTTTCCACAACCTTTATCTAAATTCCTAAAATCTAACATTTTCGATCAAGTTAAGACATTTTTCTAATCCTGAGTCCATCACTGTGAACAAAAAGATGCTATTTATTGATTAATTTAATTCGGGGTTGAATATCCATCTGTGAACTAATCATTATGGCTTGTGGAATATGATTAAGCTTGGTGGTATGGGGCAATCACAGCCCTTTCTTCAAACTGGGTTTATAGCCAGCTCCACAAAGTTGACATGGTTTCCATACAATGGAAGAAACCTGAAACAGATACTGGGAAAGTGTCTGACAATGTCCACAACACTGCTTCAGGTGTGCTGGACCCAGTTCATTGGAAATCTATCACTCTGTATCTCTACTTTCTTTAGTATCTGCTTCATGCAAAGTATTCAAAAGGTGACAAGATGGTTAGTAGCTTTTTTGGCTTAAAAATATAGTTTACTGGCTTAAAACTCTGAGAATAAGAATTCATTTTTCTCAGTAGTTCAAATGACCAGTCTGAATCTTTATTAGGAAGTATTAAGTTACACATTTGTACTTGAAAACAATTCTTTTGCCAGAGGTATGAATATTCATATTGATTTTGCCCTGGCCCATGTGGCATTCTTACAGGTAGGGTTTAATGTTAGCTCTATTCAAACTACAAGGGCTTTGAATGAGGGCAAGGTAGATCTCCAAATAAAAATAGGCAATGCTTATTAATGAAGGGAAATGACTGATAGACAAAACATCAATATCTGTCTAATACAAAACCAAATATTTAATTGTTTCATGTGAACAAATCTAAACAATATATGTTAAACTGAATTAATTAATTAAAGTTTACTTACTCTTTGTAACGAAATAAAATAGTTACTGTCTTAGTACAATTGGGCCATTATAACAAAAATGGTATAAACTGGATAAACTTATTTCTCACAGTTCTGGTAGCTGGGATATCCAAGGTCAAAGCACTAGTAGATTCAATACCTGGTAAGAACTCTCTTCCTGGTTCACAGACAGCACTTTTTGTCTTTTTTTCTTTTCTTGGGAGATGGGGTCTCACTCTGTCTCCTAGGCTGGAGTGCAGTGGCACCATCTCAGCTCATTGCAACATTCACTCACTGAGCTTAAGAAATCCTCCCTCCTCAGCCTCCAAGCTGGGCCCACAGATACGTGCCACCATGCCCGGTTAAAGTTTTGTATTTTGGCAGAGATGGGGTTTCACCATGTTGCCCAGGCTGGTCTCAAACTCCTGAGCTCAAGCGATCCACTCGTCTCAGCCTCCCAAAGTGCTATTATTACAGGCATGAGCCACCAGGCCCAGCCAACAGCGTCTTCTTGCTGTGTCCTCATATGGTAGAAGGGACTAGTTAGCTCTCTGGGGAGTCTCTTTTATAAGGGCTCTACCCTCATGATCTCATCGCTTCCCAAAGGCCCCACTTTCTAATACCATCACGTTGGGGATTCAGATTTTAGCATATGAATTTTGAGGAATAAAAACATTCAGATCAGAGCAATAATTATTTAAATACAACTACACATTTAACCTGCATACTTATGTAAAATCATTTCATTGTATTAACAACAGATTATTAAAAACAATAATAATTTAAAAGTTGACATTATTGTATTGTACAAGCAATTTAATGCCATTGACTTTGAAATAATTTATTGAATGTTCTTTGAGACCTATAAAGAGGACCCAAATTGCCACAAGACAGTTAATCTCAGCTTTGGCCTGAACATTATTATTCACTTGGCTACAAGAGATATTGAACATTTTCTTATATTTGAAAATATACTTCAAAATTATTTTCACTCCCATTAAATAATCCAAAACCTATGTAGCATTATACAGCATTATGTAGTATTAGTGACCATGTCAGGAACAAGGTTGATGAACTAAGTAAAATGGGCTAATATCTGAGGGGAAAATATATTTTTTAAAGTATTATTAATTAAGAATGTATTAATATGTTAAATGCTCCATGAAGTCTGATGAGCAGACCTGCTCAGCATACAATCTTCTCACAAGTCAATTTCCAGTGTAGTTTTGCATTTAACCTTTAATAATGGCACCACTAATGTATAATGACGATTAAAGGTTTTTTTTTTTTGTCAAATCCTTATAATATTTTTAAGTCAAACACAAGAAATATTATTGTGTATTGAGACATAACTCAAGTTTGACCTATTATTGGTCTGATTTAATTATATGAGTCTAATTATAGAAAGTTGACTTCCTTAAAGCATACGATACGTTAACAATGGCTACCATGATTTTTATTACTCCTGGCTTTACATTGTATGTAGGCTGAATCAAAGCATTAGCTCCAAATCAGAAGTTAAGAAATCCACCTTTTCCACTGTGATTTTTTCCACCACTATATTTTGTAGTGCAGTGATAAGGCACTATATAGTTGAAGTTGCTTAAGTAAGTGCTTTCCCAAGAGACCTCTCTTCTTTACATCAATGTATTTGCTCCTTTATTTGTAGCCCTCCTGATGACAGAATTCTGCTTAATTCGAGTCACTTAACCATATTTATTGAATGCCTCTAAGCAATATTACTGAAAGGAATTAAATATTTTTCTGCCCTCAAGAGCTTTTAATCTGTCAGAAAAAAAAAAAGTGTGTGTGTGTTGAATAAAGATATAATAGGTGCAATCAAATATAAGATGGATATGCTATTGTCATTTTTATTATTTATATTAATATTTCACGTTATGTTTTGGGTGAAAATATAAATTAAAATCATAGAAATTACTAAAATACTACCCAGTAGCAGGTGATTATGAGAAGAGTACCAAAAGAAAATATTCTAAAAATTTACAGAAATTACAAGTAGCTAAAGTTGCAAATACTGAAATAAATTTCTACATTTGTAAAATTTGCTCTAAGTCATACACAACCAACATTTTTGGTACCTAGTACAAAGAAAGTGACTGAAAATAAAAATTCCCTAAGAAATTATAATGAGTTTTGAATTTTTTTAATGGGCTGAATTGAAGGGATTGGATTATTGCATAGCAGGGCATTTTCCAAAAGTGAATGTAACCAATTTGCAGTTTCCTAAATATTCTAAAGGGAGAAATAAAGGTTTAATAATGTTGCCCTTTAGCCATTAATGTAATCCTTTAAAATTTAGAGGTATTTGATTTTCTAAGAAATCACTGAATATTTCAGAAGTAACATAAAAAGTTTGCCTCTGGGTGGCTCTCCACAGTTTTTTATATGACATGATTGGTTATTGGTTGAGAAAATAGATTAAAAATTACAAGAACATTGTGAACATTTTCCAACACAGTTGGCTTTCAGGGTGTATTCCAAATGAAGCTTATTTCAAAAGAGTTTGAGAAGAAAAAAATCACAAAGCCAGAAGCTGTTTAGGAAGGACTTACTGGTAGTTAAGACTTCATATTGTATATTTTGTTCTTTTCAGCTCTAACTCAAGGACTGTGATAAAAGAGAGAGAAAAAAAAAGCTGGTTTTTATGGGATGGTGAATTGAATTTTCTTTTTATTACTAGCTAAATTTGTTTAACAAAGTTCTTGCACATTTTAACTCTGTTACAAACAGCAATGCAGCTCCACAATTTGTCTGTTTATGTATGTTTTTCATGTGCACATGAAAAAATATGAGCAATGTATTGTAGGAATATTTGACATTATACAAAAATTAAACTTGCGCTTGGTATAGACCTGCAGGAAGATTCATTTTTTACTTGAGTTCCCAGCACTTTATTCCTAGAGATTTCAAATCACTTCCCCATCTCTACTTCCTCAAATGTATATCGAGACTAAAATTGAAAAGACATTTTGAATTTTTCAACTTTTATTATAGATTGAGGGGTACTTGTGCACATTGTTAAATTAGTATATTGTGTGATGTTGAAGTTTAGGCTACAAATGATCTGTTACACAGATAGTGAGCATAGCACCCAATAGGTACATTTTCAACCCTTTCACCCCTTCCCCTTTTCCTGTTTTTGGAGTCCCCATTATATATTGTTTCCATCTTTGTGGCATGTGTTCCCAGTGTTTAGCTTCCTCTAATAAGAAAGAACATGTGGTATTTGGTTTACTGTTCTTGCATTAATTTGCTTAGGATAATGGCCTCCACCTCCACACATGTTACTGTGAAGGACATGATTCAGTTCTTTTCCTATCACTGCATAGTACTCCATGGGTATATGTGTCATACACACACACACACACATACGTGTGTGTGTGTGTGTGTGTGTGTGTATATATATAATCCAATCCACTATATATGGGTACCTTTTTTGATTCCATGTTCCATGTCTGCTATTGTGAATAGTGTTGTGATGAACACATGAGTGTATGTGTCTTTTCAGTAGAATGATTTGTTTTCCTTTGGGTATATACTCACTAATTGCTGGGTTGAATAGTAGTCTTGGTTTGAGTTCTTTGAGAAATCACCATATTACTTTCTAAAAAGGGTGAACTGATTTACATTCCCACCAACAATGTATGAGCATTCCCCTTTTCTCCAAGCCTCACAAGTATCTATTATTTTTAAATTTTTCATTATAGCCTTTCTGACTGGTATGAGATTGAGAGAGGAGGCAGTTAGAGGCTGGTTAAGTAGATAGAGAGGGAGGGTCTTGGGAGTAGAAAAGTAATGACATGACTGTACCTGCACTGGCTCTGTAGCTAATGGGAAGAAATATAGTTAAGACCATTCCCTTATGCCAGGATGTTGCTCAGAAAGGACTGTCCCAACTTAGGTGCAGGGGCAATAGATCAATCTAAATGTCCTTAACTTGATCCAACTCATTATAATGTCTTTAATGTGACGTTAGCATTGGGATTTTAGCCCCATCATGTGTTTTACTTAGGCACTCATGGGTAATAACTAAGATGAAGTCACTCTGGCCAATCTCAGGCATGTGCAGATGCAACACCCTTAGGAGAGAACTTTAACCCTCCCATTTTGGGCAGAACCCAAAGAAGACTTCCACGCTCTTGAACATAAAAGACCCAGAACTCAGTCCTAAGCCCTACTTCTGGCACCTTGCTTTCAGGTCCCTTCTCTTTGCTGAGTGCTTTCCTTTTGCTTATTAAGGGTTACTGTACTCACTCTCCAGTGTTCATGTGCCTTATTCCTCTTGGTCGTGGGACAGGAACTCAGACCTAGCTGAATTAGGGACAAAGCAGGCTGCAAGAAGATGGCATCTTGTTATAATTTTGATTTGCATTTATCTGATGATTAGTTATGTTGAGCGTTTTTTTCATGTTTGTTAGCCACTTGTATGTCTTATTTTGAGAAGTGTCTGTTTATCTCTTCAGTCCACTTTTTAATGTGGCTATGTTTTGTTTTGTTTTTTCTCATTCAATTGTTTAAGTGCCTCATAGATTCTGGATATTAGATCTTTGTGAAGGGCATAGTTTTAGTCATATTTTTTTCTTGAGGCCAATGTCCAGAATGGTGTTTTCTAAATTTTCTTCTAGGATTCTTATAGTTTTAGATCTTACATTTAAATTTTTAATCCATCTTGATTTAATGTTTTAGATAGTGAAAGGTAGGGGTCTAGTTTCACTTTTCTGTATATGACTAGCCAGTTATCCCAGCACCATTTATTGAATAGGGAGACATTTTTCCTTTGCTTATTTTTCTTGACTTCATTAAAGAATAGATGGTTGTAGCTATTCATTTTTATTTCTAGGTTCTCTATTTTGTTGCTTTGGTCTGTGCATCTGTTTTTGCATTAGTGCCATGCTGTTTGGGTTACTGTATTCTTACAGTATAGTTTGAAGTTAGATAATGTGGTGCCTCCAGCTTTGTTCTTTTTGCATAGAATTGTTTTGATCATTTAGACTCCTTTTGCTTCCATATGAATTTTAGATTTTTTTCTAAATCTTTGAAAAGTGACATTGAAACTTTCATAGAAATAGCATTGATTCTGTAAATTGCTTTGATAAATATGGTAATTTTAACAATATTGATTCTTCCAATCCATAAGTATGGAATGTTTTTCTACTTCTTTTTTTTTTTTTTTTTTTTTAATTATACTTTAAGTTCTAGGGTACATGTGCACAATGTGCAGGTTTGTTACATATGTATACTTGTGCCATGTTGGTGTGCTGCACCCATCAACTCATCAGTACCCATCAACTCATCATTTGCATCAGATATAACTCCCAATGCCATCCCTCCCCCCTCCCCCCTCCCCATAATAGGCCCTGGAGTGTGATGTTCCCCTTCCAGAGTCCAAGTGATCTCATTGTTCAATTCCTACCTATGAGTGAAAACATGCAGTATTTGGTTTTCTGTTCTTGCAATAGTTTGCTGAGAATGATGGTTTCCAGCTGCATCCATGTCCCTACAAAGGGCACGAACTCATCCATTTTTATGGCTACATAGTATTCCATGGTGTATATGTGCCATATTTTCTTAATCCAGTCTGTCACTGATGGACATTTGGGTAGATTCCAAGTCTTTGCTATTGTGAATAGTGGTGCAATAAACATACGTGTGCATGTGTCTTTATAGTAGCATGAATTATAATCCTTTGAGTATATACCCAGTAATGAGATGGCTGGGTCATATGGTATTTCTAGTTCTAGATCCTTGAGGAATCACCATACTGTTTTCCACAATGGTTGAACCAGTTTACAATCCCACCAACAGTGTAAAAATGTTGCTATTTCTCCACATCCTCTCCAGCACCTGTTGTTTCCTGACTTTTTAATGATTGCCATTCTAACTGGTGTGAGATGGTATCTCATTGTGGTTTTGATTTGCATTTCTCTGATGGCCAGTGATGATGGGCATTTTTTCATGTATCTGTTGGCTGTATGCATGTCTTCTTTTGAGAAGTGCCTGTTCATATCCTTTGCCCACTTTTTGATGGGGTTGTTTGTTTTTTTCTCGTAAATTTGTTTGAGTTCTTTGTAGGTTCTGGATATTTTTCCACTTCTTTGTGTCATCTATGATTTATTTTATTATGTCTTGTAGTCCTCCTTGTAGAGAATTTTCACCTCTTTGGTTAGATGTATTCCTAGGTACTTTACTATGTTGTGGCTATAATAGATGAATTATATTCTTGGGTGTTATGAATGGATTATGCTCTCAAGTTGAACATTCTTGATGTATAGAAAGTTTATTGATTTTTATACATTGATTTTGTGTCCTGAAACTTTACTGAAGTTGTTTAAGAGTTCCAGGAGCCTTTTGACAGACTCTTTAGGGATTTCTAGGTATAGAAACATATCATCAATAAAAAGACATAATATGACTTCTTCTTTTCCTATTCGGATGCCTTATATTTCTTTTTCCTGCCTGATTGCTCTTGCTAGCACTTCTAGTACTATGATGAATAGGAATGAGGAGAGTGGACATCCTTGTCTTATTCTACTTCTCAAGAGGAATACTTTCAGCTTTTCCCCATTCATGATGATGTTGGCTGTAGGCTTGTCATAGATGGGTGTTATTTTGAGATATGTTCCTTAAATGCCTAGTTTGCTGAGGGTTTTTATCATAAATGAGTGTTTTATTTTACTGAAAGCTTTTCTGTGTCAATTGAGACAATCTTATGGCTTTTGTTTTTAGTTCCATTTATATGGTGAACCACATGTATTGATTTCCATATGTTTAACCAACCTTGCATCCCAGGAATAATGCCTATTTGGTTATGGTGAATTAAGTTTTTGGGTCAGGTGTGGTGGCTCATGCCTGTAATCCCATCACTTTGGGAGGTGGAGGTGGGTAGATCACCTGAGGTTGGAAGTTCGAGACTAGCCTGACCAATATGGAGAAACCCCGTCTCTACTAAAACTACAAAATTAGCTGGGCATGGTGGTGGGTGCCTGTAATCCCAGCTACTTAGGAGGCTGAGGCAGGAGCATCACTTGAACCCAGGAGGCAGAGGTTGTAGTGAGCTGAGATCATGCCATTACACTCCAGCCTGGGCAATAAGAGTGAAACTCCATCTCAAAAAAAAAAAAAAAAAAAGTGCTACTGGACTCAATTTGCTGGTGTTTTCTTGAAAATGTTTGCATCTATATTCATCAGGGATATTGGCTTGTAGTATTCTTTTTTTGTTGTTTTTTTGCAGAACCCACAGAAGACTTCCATAGTCTTACAACGTAAAAGACCCAGAACTCATCCCCACTTCTGGAACCTTGCTTTCAGGTTACCTCTCTTTGCTGAGGGCTTTACTTTTGCTTAATAAGTGCTACTCTCAGTTTTTGCTATCAGAGTGATATTGGTTTCATAGAATAAGTTTGGAAGGAGTCATCTACCTCAATTTTTTGAAATAATTTGAGAAGGATTGGTACTACCTCTTCTTTGTAACTTTGGCAGAATGTGGCATTGAAACCCTGTGGTCTCAGTCTATTTTTTAGTTGGTCATTTTTCTTTTCTTACTCAGTTTTGATACCAATTGCACCTAATAGACATCTACAGAACACTCCACCTATCAACCACAGAATATACATTCTTCTATGTACATGGGATGTACTGTAAGATTGATCACATTCTTGGCCATAAAGAAAGTCTCAATAAATTAAAAAAATTGAAATCCAAACAATCATACTCTCACACCATATTGGAATAAAAAGAGAAATCAATACCAAGAAGATCTGTTGAAACCAGACAACTACATGGAAATTAAACAACTTGTTTCTAAATATCTTTTGGCTAAACAAAGTAATTAGGAAGACATTTTAAAAATATTTGAAACAAATGAAAGTAGAGACACAACATACTAAAATCTCTGGAATGCAGCAAAAGCAGTACTAAGAACAATGTAGGAAACAGTAAATGCCTACGTCAAGAAGTTAGAAAGATCTCAAATCAACGACCTAACATCACAACTAGGCAAACCAGAAAAACAAAGACTAATCCCAAATGTAGAAGAAAATAAATAACTAAAATCAGATCCTAATTGAACAAAATTGAGATATACAAATCCATACAAAGGATCAACACAACCAAAAGTTGATTTTTTGAAATGACAAACAAGAAAATACTTGTTACATGTTAGTAATTTAGCTTACCTTAGATGAAATGAAGTAAAGGAGGTAATGTGGATTATAAGAAAAAGATACTTGCGTACATATGTTTATAGCAGCACAATTTGCAATTGCAAAAATGTAGGACCAGCCCAAATTCCCATCAATCAATGAGTGGATAAAGAAACTGTGATATCAAACTGTGATATCATATATACAGCACATATATATATATATATCAATCATATATATCATATATATGATATATAATAGATATATATTATATATATAGTATTACATCATATATATGATGAAATACTACTCAGCCATAAAATGAATGAATTAATAGCATTCACAGCAACCTGGATGAGATTATAGACTATTATTCTAAGTGAAGTAATCCAGGAATGGAAAACCAAACATTGTATGTTCTTACTTATAAGTGAGATCTAAGCTATCAGGATGCAAAGGTGTAAGAATGACAATGGACTTTAGGAATTTAGGGGGAAAGTGAGGAAGGGAGTGATAGATAAAAGACTAAAAATAGGGTGCACTGTATACTTCTTGGGTGATGGGTGCACCAAAATCTCACAAATCACAGCTAAAGAATTTACTCACGTAACTAAACACTACCTGTTCCCTAATAACCTATGTAAATGGGGGGAAAAAAAAGAAAAAAAACTTGGAACTTCAATCTCTCCCTTCAGGTGTAGACTTGGGTAAATCTATAAGAAGGAATTTTCTTACCAAATGGGGATAATGATAGCATTACTCCTTGTGAGGAGTAAATAAGTTAATGTAAGTCAAGCAGTTGGCATTCAAAAGTGGAGGTAAGCTGAAGCCCTGTCAACTTTATTTTTTTTCTTATGTGATGTCATTTAGAGAAAAAAAAGTGTTCGTGTAGTCCAACCGATTATTCTTGGACATCCTGCATTCCCAGATGAATTTAGGCAACCCAACCCAATTCAGCTACATTCAGTGATTCCCAGAAAACACCCTCATCAAAAATTAATACTATAATTGTGAAAAATAAATGTTAGGTATTGTGTTCTTCATGTTCTAGTTTCATAATAGAATAAAAACATAAAGCTCTACTTTCTTGCTTGACCAGCATTTCTATAGATATGACAATTAAAAATAAACTTAGTGTCATAGAAACAAGGGAGTTGAAGACAATATTTCACGAAATGAAGTCACTTTTAAACGTGATTTTCTAAGATCTAAAAATAGTTTATTTTGGTGTGGCCTCATGGGTTTGCCACAAACTTTTTAAAATTTCAAGACTTGATATTGCTTTGAATTGATTTCCAAACCAGGAAGCACCAAGTATGCTGCACATTTAATCTATTCCATGGATGAAATAGTTTTTGTAAGATCAACATACAAAAAGCCCAGGTGAACTTTAGTAAATGATAAAAAGATTTGAAGGTTGATTTTGAAAATCATATAATCACGTTATTTAAATAGATTCAAATAATTTGTTAAAAGTCATGGCAAATTTTGTAATATTTATTCACAAAATGTATCTTGAATTTTGTCATTCTTGTCATTATATGCACCTGGCTCCTCAAAAACATTCGCACTTGATATTTTCTCCATAGACATTAACAACACATGTGCCTCCCAAATACAGAGCACTAATCATAATTTTGAGCAGCACTGCTGAGAGAGATTTTAGTAAACTCAAAAGCTTTTCTTTTCTAAACTCAAGAATTGAAAATGCCCAGAAGATGGTACTCAGGAAAGTCTGCACAGCCTTTCAGAAATAGATCTCACCTCTAGAGCAAATGAAAATACAAAAGCAGAAATCGAGAAGATAGTGTTTATCTCAGGGAATCAAAGCCACTTGTAAAGCCCCAGAGATTGCTGCTGCTGCCAGACATTTAGTCACAGGAAGCAAGTGAAAATGAATTTATTAACTACATGGGAAATTGAGTTACTTATATTCACACACAGGTAAAAAGCATAGTACATTTAGTCTCAAACAATCAGATCTCATATAATCTGATCCTTTTTCAAAATGCATAGCATTTAACCTTCTTTAATTGTAATTAATTTGCCTGTCTTCTTTTACACCACACTCCCTTCAATATGCCTGTTGACAAACCTTCAGATTATTCAAACTTTTTATTTCCATTCTATGATCTGGACTGAGAGTTAAAAGAGATGGGAGGTACATGAGGGTGCATGGACTTCATTCTTTCTTTTTATTTTTATAGTATGGTGTTAATTATTGCTAGCATTGATGATTCCCAAGAAGAACATTTCTACTTACTGGACATATGGTCCCCCTCGCAGCCATTTAATCAAATGCATGGTATATTAGCTGTGGGCTAATGAGCTCTTCTTGCTGAAAAGTAGGTAATCCTCACAATTCCCTCACTTCTAGGTAGCATGGCTTCCACCAGGTCAGTCTCATGTAATACCCAAGTCTTGGGTATTATGGTAAGTGCCATTTCAGAATGGAGAACTCACAGAGGAATTTGTAATAATACTAGGTAAGAATCAATTGAGATCATTTCTGTTGCAGGAAAGAAAAAAATTTTTTTACATTAGTAAGACTGAAAATTTCATAGAGACATCAGGCTTCAGGCATAGTTTAATGAGGGCTCTAACTTAATAATTTTTTTCTTTACTTTTTTATGCATTGGCTACATCGACTTCCTCCATGGCATCCAAGTGTAACGAGCAGTTCCAGACCTCACAGCCATACAACACACCATTCACATACATAAAGGGATTTAGCACTGGATAAAGTTTGCTCACTGACATTTTTAAACTAATCATGGCAGCAAGAAGAATCACAAAAAGGGCTCAACAGCTGGAATGCCCTTTAAAACTGAGAGTAGTTTTGGATCCTTCTTAACCATAAAGCTACTATGCACTTGGTGAAAGGGAGATAGAATCACAATACCAAAAACAAAATTACTTGTATTTTAATGGAACATTTGCAAGCCTTGAACAATTCTGGATGCTTAATAATGCATAGATTTTTCTTTAAATGAAAATTATGTAAATATAAGGCCTGGGGTTTTCTATTTGCTCGTTGATTTTCAAAGTTCACTAATGAAATATCCCAGCAAGATTTACTTGTTTTACACCACAGGCTCATATTTTTATATAACAGAGTATTATATACCTGTGTAATATAATAGGTGTCATATTACCTGTGCATGTGTATGATGCTACTGACCTACAAAATACAGAATTATGCTTTCTATAACAACAACCCTTACAAAAGCATTATAACATAGGTTATAAATATAACTTGTCATTAGGTAATGGCATTTTAGTTTCCTTTGAGTATATTAAAATAAATCACATTAAATTATATGCTTTATTTCATACTTACTATTGAAATAAATGAAATATTCTGATATTATTTACTATATAGGACTTAAATTTATTTACTAAACAAATGTCTGCTGGGTAATTAACAGTTGTCAGGCAGTACATACAGTGATAAAAGGAGAAAATGAATAAGACAAGATTCCTCCTCACAGCTTTCCCACAAGGTGCCACCCACCAACAAGTCATGAAATTAAATGCGTGACAACTGCACAGAATAATAATATTAAATTCAGATATACCAAGGTGTTAGGGACACTCAGTTACTGATTTAGAAATTAATCATCACTTAGTTGCTCAGAGGTGACTTGAACCGCAAAGGATGAATGGGAGTTTGTCAGATGAACAAAGGAAAAATGAGATCCACATAGAGAATATTGCTAACAAGGTAACTAAGAGATATGAAAGAATTAGGCGGGTGTGTAGGAGAACAATATAATTTGTCATCCAGACTGGAATGCATTTGGTAGAAAAAGAGAAGACTGATAATTTAAATTATATTATGCTTTGGAATATTATTGACCCACAAATTGAATTTTATATGTTGATAGACATATTAACAATTCTAATAAAATCTAATTCAGAAGTAATTTTTCTAAAAATTAAGAAATAATGTGCATATTAAAGAAAAACTTAAAATCATCTTTTCAATTTGATTATCTGAGCATTAAATTCAATGGAAGCAGAATAATTAGTGTTTCTTTGTATACTTAAGAGTTTCATGGTTGTTCCAGAATCTAGAACATATTCTTATTAGCATATTTTTGGTTAGTTATTATTATTTTTACTATTATTATTTTTCATTATACTATAAGTTCTGGAATACATGTGCAGAACGTGCAGGTTTGTTACCTATGTGTATATATATATTTTTTTGCTGCACTCATCAACCCATCATCTACATTAGGTATTTCTCCTAATGCTACCCCTCCCCTAGCCCCCCACCCCCTGACAGGTCCTAATATGTGATGTTCTCCTCCCTGTGTCCATGTGTTCTTATTGTTCAGCTTCCACTTATGAGTGAGAACATGTGGTGTTTGGTTTTCTGTTCCTGTGTTACTTTGCTGAGAATGATGGTTTCCAGCTTCATCCATGTCCCTGCAAAGGACATGAACTCATCGTTTTTCATGGATGTGTAGTGTTCCATGGTGTATATGTGCCACATTTTCTTTATTAAGTCTATCATTGATGGGCATTTGGGTTGGTTTTAAGTCTTTGTTATTGTGAAGAGTGCCACAATAAACATATGTGTGTATGTGTCTTTATAGTAGAAAGATTTATAATCCTTTGGGTATATACTCAGTAATGGGATTGCTGGATCAAATGGTATTTCTGGGTCTAGATCCTTAAAGAATCACTACACTGTCTTCCACAATGGTTGAACTAATTTACGCTCCCACCAACAGTGTAAAAGTGCTCCTATTTCTCCACATCCTCTCCAGCTTCTGTTGTTTCCTGACTTTTTAATGATTGCCATTCTAACTGGCGTGAGATGGTATCTCATTTTAGTTTTGATTTACATCTCTCTAATGACCAGTGATGATGAGCTTTTTTCATATGTTTGTTGGCCACATAAATGTCTTCTTTTGGGAAGTGTCTGTTCATCTCCTTCCCCTACTTTTTGATGGGGTTGTTTGTTTTTGCCTTGTAAATTTATTTAAGTTTCTTGTAGATCCTGGATATTAGCCCTTTGTCAGATGGAAGATTGCAAAACTTTCTCCCATTCTGTAGGTTGCCTGTTCACTCTGATGATAGTTTCTTTTGCTGTGCAGAAGCTCTTTAGTGTAATTAGATCCCATTTGTCAATTTTGGCTTTTGTTGCCATTGGTTTTTGTGTTTTAGTCATGAAGTTTTGCCCATGCCTATGTCCTGAATGGTATTGCCTAGGTTTTCTTCTAGAGTTTTTATGGTTTTAGGTCTTACGTTTAAGTCTTGAGTTAATTTTTGTATCAGGTGTAAGGAAGGGGTCCAGTTTCAGTTTTCTGCATATGGCTAGCTAGTTTTCCCAACACCATTTATTAAATAGGGAATCCTTTCCCCATTTCTTCTTTTAGGTTTGTCAAAGATCAGATGGTTGTAGATGTGTGGTGTTATTTCTGAGACCTCTGTTCTGTTCCATTGGTTTACATATCTGTTTTGGTACCAGTATCATGTGGTTTTGGTTACTGTAGCCTTGTTGTATAGTTTGAAGTCAGGTAGCGTGATGCCTCCAGTTTTGTTCTTTTTGCTTAGGATTGTCCTGGCTATGCAGGCTCTTTTTTGGTTCCAAATGAAATTTAAAGTAGTTTTTTTCTAATTCTGAGAGACTAGTATTGCAATCCCTGCTTTTTATTTTTCTTTCCATTTCCTTGGTAAATCTTCTCCATCCCTTTATTTTGAGCCTCTGTGTGTCTTTGCATGTGAGATGGGTCTACTGAATACAGCACACCAATGGGTCTTGACTCTTTATCCAATTTGCCAGTCTGCATCTTTTAATTGGGGCACTTAGCCCACTTACTTTTAAGGTTGATATTTTTATGTGTGAATTGGATCCTATCATTATGATGCTAGATGGTTATTTTGCCTGTTAGTTGATGCAGTTTCTTCATAGCGTCAATGGTCTTTACAATTTGGTACTTTTTTGCAGTGGCTGCTACTAGTTGTTCCTTTCCATATTTAATGCTTCCTTCAAGAGCTCTTGTAAGGCAGGCCTGGTGGTGACAAAATTGCTCAGCGTTTGCTTGTCTATAAAGGATTTTATTTCTCTGCTTATGAAGCTTAGTTTGGCTGGATATGAAATTCTGGATTGAAAATTTTTTCGTTAAGGTTGTTGAATATTGGCCCCCACTTTCTTCTGGCTTGTACAGTTTCTGCAGAGAGATCCACTCTTAGTCTGATGGGCTTCCCTGTGTGAGTAACCCAACCATTCTCTATGGCTGCCCTTAACATTTTTTCCTTTGTTTCAACCTTGGTGAATCTGACAATTGTATGTCTTGGGGTTGCTCTTTTCAAGGGGTGTCTTTATGGTGTTCTCTGTATTTCCTGAATTTGAATGTTGGCCTGACTTGCTAGGTTTGGGAAGTTCTCCTGGATAATATCCTAAAGAGTGTTTTCCAACTTGGTTCCATCCTCCCTGTCTTTTTCAGGTACACCAATAAAATGTAGTTTTGGTATTTTCACATAGTCTCATATTTCTTGCAGGCTTTGTTCATTCTTTTTCATTATTTTTTCTCTAATCTTGTCTTCATGCTTTAGTTCATTAAGTTGATCTTCAGTCTCTGATACCCTTTCTTCCACTTGATTGATTCAGCTATTGATACTTGGGTATGCTTCACAAAGTTCTCATGCTGTGTTTTTCAGCTCCATCAGGTCATTTAGGTTATTCTCTAAACTGGTTATTCTAGTTAGCAATTCTTCTAACCTCCTTTCAAGGTTCTTAGCTTCCTTGCATAGAGTTACTGCATGCTCCTTTAGCTCAGTGGAGTTTGTTATTATCCAGCTTCTGAAGCCTACTTCTGCCAATTTGTCAAACTCATTCTCTGTCCAGTATTTTTCCCTTGTTGGTAAGGAGACATCCTGGTTTTTGGTATTTTCAGCCTTTTTGCTCTTTTTTTTTTCTCGTCTTCGTGGATTTATCTACTTTGGTATTTGATGGCGAGCTTTGGATAGTGTTTTTGTGTGGATGTCTTTTTTGTTGATGTTGATGCTATTCCTTTCTGTTTGTTAGTTTTCCTTCTAATAGTCAGACCCCTCTACTGCAGGTCTGCTGGAGTTTACTGGAGGTCCACTCCAAATCCTGTTTGTCTGGGTATCACCAGCAGAGCCTGCATAACAGCAAAGATGGCAGCCTGTTCCTTCTTCTGGAAGATTCATCCCAGAGAGGCACCCACCAGATGCCAGCTGGAGCTCTCCTGTATCACGTGTCTGTCGACCCCTGCTGGGAAGTGTCTCCTAGCCAGGAGGCACGGGGGTCAGGGACCCACTTTAGAAGGCAGAATGTCTCTTAGCAGAGCTCGAGCACTGTGTTGGGAGATCCGCTGCTCTCTTTAGAGCTGGCAGGCAGGAGTGTTTAAGCCTGCTGAAGGTCCCCTTTCCAGGGGAGTCAATGGTTCTGTCTCACTGGCATTCCAGGCACCACTGGGATATGAAAAACAAACAAACAAACAAACAAACAAACAAACAAAATCTCCTGCAGCGGCCCCTTCCCCAAGGTGCTCTGTCTCAGGGAGATGGGGGTTTTATCTATAAGCCCCTGACTGGGGCTGCTTCCTTTCTTTCAGAGATGTTCTGCCCAGAGAGGAGGAATCTAGAGAGGCAGTCTGGCTACAGCGGTTTTGCTGAGCTGCGGTGGGCCCTGCCCAGTTCAAACTTCCTGGCACCTTTGTTTACACTGAGGGGAAAACTGCCTTCTTAAGCCTCAGTAATGGTGGACTCCCCTCCCCCAACCACGCTTGGGCATCCCAGGTGGACTTCAGACTGCTCTGCTGGCTGCAAGAATTTCAAGCCACTGAATCTTAGCTTGCTGGACTTCATGGGGGTGGGATCCGCTGAGCTAGACCACTTGGCTCCCTGGCTTCAGTCCCCTTTCCAGGGGAGTGAATGGTTCTGTCTCACTGGCATTACAAGAACCACTGGGATATGAAAACAAAACAAAACAAAACAAAACACACCTCCTGCAGCTAGCTCAGCATCTGCCCAAATGGCTGCCCAGTTTTGTGCTTGAAACCCAGGTCCCTGGTGGTGTAGGCACTGGAGGGAATCTCCTGGCTTGTGAGTTGTGAAGACCATGATAAAAGCGTAGTATCTGGGCCAGAATGCACTTTTCCTCACGACACAGTCCCTCATGGTTTCCCTTGGCTAGGGGAGGGAGTTCCCTGATGCCTTGTGATTCCCAGGTGAGGCAACGCCCCACTCTGCTTCTGCTTGCCCTCCATAGGCTACACCCACTGTCTAACCAGTCCCAATGAGATGAGCCGGGTACCTTAGTTGGAAATGCAGAAATCATCTGCCTTCTGCGTTGATCTTGCTGTGAGCTGCAGATTGGAGCTGTTCCTATTCGACCAGCTTGCCAGCCACTCCATGCCATCCTAATTGATTACATTTTAAAGATAATACATTTGAAACTGTTGATAATAGCAATTGATTTTTCACTGTAGGCAATGAATGATCTAGTTTATTTTTAAAAATATCTTACACATATATTTACTTTTTGGATGTACATTTCTAATAATTTTAACACATATATAGATTTGTGTAACAACTGATATAATTAGGGTCAGATTAGTTCTTTCACCTCAAAAACGCCCTGTGCTTGTCCTTTGTAGTCACGCTCTCCCTCCAGTCCTAACCCCCGACAGCCACTGTTCTGTGTTCTCTCATTGCAGATTTGTCATTTTTTGAGAAACATGCTCTTTCTAATGAGTCTAAATTCATAATTCACAAATTAATAATGAAATGTATAAATATTTTACACCCACTGTTTTCAGTTACTCTCTTTTTGACTACATTAAGAGTAACATCCTATGATGAATATCTTTTTAACACAAAGGCCTTAATCTGTCTCTGTTTATAACTCTTTCAATGATTCTAGAAATGTACATGTTGCAACAGTTGCAGATTTTTCACAATGCAATTTTATTTCAAATAACAGTATGAATTTATCCAATAGAAAATACAGCCTCCACAATAGGTTGTTTCTATAATTTGGGGTATCTCAAAGCACAATCATAACTGTCAGAATTAAATCTTGTATACTAATCGAGCTTCCTAATTTAACTTACCAGTTACCCCCATCATTGATAGATATAAATTTCAAAGTTGTAACTTCGAATTGAATTGAATTCCTTTCAAAAATTGTTATTTGATTAAAGCTTAAACAATTGAAATTTTTTATGGGCCAGTTTAAGAATATTTTCTTACAGCTTTTAACTGATTTTGAACAAAATGCAAGCAAAATTTAGAAGACTGACATTAAACAATCTAATACTCATTAAAAACATCTATATTAATTTTTATATCCACTCTTCAAAATCTCAGACATTTCTGAAGTCCTAAGAATACAAAGAAACAAAACATACATTGCCATGCTGGCTTTCTTTCTCTAAAAAAAAATTCTGTATATTAGTTTCGTCACTGAACTTTTGTATTACTGTTACTTGATGTAGTTATTTTTAAAATTAAAAGTTACAATCTGTTTTTCCCTTATATTTTAATTGGTATGTCAGTTTACTCTCCTATAATTATGCATTATGTGTACTTCTGAAGCAATTCCAAGTACATTTTACTGCATTGAAAGATTACTGTATCAAAATATTCAAAATATTACCAAGAATAAGATATTTACTTACCTTATTTTACAAAAATTACAAAATTACATAATTTTACACCATGAAATTAATGATAAAACCATTTTGTTAACATTTTCAATCTTTTTGATGGAAGGACTTCTCAGCCTCTTATTTTTAACACAGATTTCATGTGTGCATAAAGCTGTGATTTTTTAAATTCTTTTTTTTTATTATTGTACTTTAAGTTCTAGGGTACATGTGCACAACATGCAGGTTTGCTACATACGTATACATGTGCCACATTGGTGTGTTGCACACATTAACTTGTCATTTACATTAGGTACATCTCCTAATGCTATCCCTCCCCACCCCTGTACCACAAGACAGGCTCCAGTGTGGGATGTTCCCCTTCCTGTGTCCAAGTGTCTCATTGTTCAATTCCCACCTATGAGTGAGAACATGTGGTGTTTGGTTTTTTGCCCTTGCGACTGGTAATGGGGTGGCTTTGTGCATCAAAGAGTCCATGGCAGGGACCAACATACAACTTCATGGAACACAAGTTGGTCAGACATTTTCCCCACCACTACCCTATGTGTGAAAGAGTTAGTTGCTACTAGATACCCATGCCCTTGTGCACTCAATCCTTCGCCCTCAACCTCTGTATTGTGCCATTATGCAACAGTAGAAAGGTATAGAATACTTCCCCATCCTGTTGCCTTCAGACCTTGTTATTTGATTGAGACTGTCTTAAGCCAAGATATGATAAATAATTATTAGCTTTTACTTCCCCTCTTGCACTCTTGGATTCACATGAGAAGGCAGCCGACATCTTCTGATTCAAGGAGAATGCAGAGACATGTGGAGTAGAATTAATTCACCCTTAGACCTGGAAAGTCCAGCCATTCTTCAACTTGAAGCAGACCTTCCCCCAGTAAGCTGCAGACCTGTGAGCAAGAAAAATAATTCATGATTGTAACTGAGATTCTGGGATGGTTTGTTACACAGCAAAAATTGACTAGTACAGACCACAATATCCTGTCTAAAAATGTCTCCTTCTCCCTTCATTTTACAAATCAAATGTGCATTTTCCTTCCACTGAAACTTTCTAACATTCCTACTGCATTCATACATTAGGCCCTCCTAGCAAAATTCCCCATTGTTATTTTAAAGTTATTCTCTGGAATATTCTTGCCTCTCTCATTACTTTATAAGTACTAACTTATGAAGTATTTGCAACATACACCTTCACTCTACTGGCTAGGTTAGTAGGCAAGTGCCTGAAGAGCATGAAGATGAAATGAATACAAGTATAGATTCTAGAAAGAAAGATGTGGTTATGCTGTTCCATTCGCCTCTAGCCTGTGAAACCATATCTGTGGACCTAACTCTGAACACTATCTCCAAAAGAGTTTCAATTAACCAGATAAAATACGCCATAACTTTAAGCAGAAACAAAATTCAAAGATTAAATCTACTAAATAAACAAGGTCTATGCTGGGGTGTGTGTGTGTGTGTGTGTGTGTGTGTGAGAGAGAGAGAGAGAGACACAGACAGAGACAGAGAGACAGAGAAACAGAGAGAGAGAGAGGAGAGTTTTCTTAAGAGAAGGAAACAGATACAACATTTTGTCTTTAAATATTTGAAGAATACTTCTGCGGATGGAAAATAAACTTGCTCTGTGGAATATAAGTAGTGAGAACAAGATCTAATACCCAGAAACTTCTTCTCTGATTTGCAGAGATGCTGCTGCCATTCGGAGTCACTGGATATGGAATGGGCCACCTCAAGAAATGTAAGTGTGCTTTCACTGGAGACTGTCTGCAAAGATTATACCCACCTTTCATAAACATAATGTAAGAGATTCGTGCCTCACATAAATGATAACAATATCAATGAATGTTAATGGAGTGTTTAATTGCCACCACAACCAACCTTCAAACCTTCCTTCCTTCCTTCCCTCCTTCCTTCCTTCCNTAGGCAACTCAAAACAACATTAAATAGCAGAAACAATTTATTATTTACAGGTCCCAGAAAGAGAGGGCAGCATACCCTCGAGGACCAATGGGAAAAGGCTATTAGTCCAGGACATGCATGCCCAACCAGTGGGTGGGGAATGAATGAGAGTGAGCCAGAGATCTGTGTGCTGAAGTCTTTATTATAATCCATGGCATTACTTAGGTGGGTTTCCTGCAGCAAGTTCTGATGGTGGGTTTAGAGCAAGCGGGGATGAGTTCCATGGAGTCCACTGTGACTGAGAGGCAGTCACTGTGGTGTATATGAGCAGTGCATGAGGTGTGTGGAGTCAATAAGTTATATCAAGCTTTTCCATAGGAAGATGATCACCGGGAGTTGGTTGTATAAAGTAGATATCTGGATTGGACACATTAAGAAACTAGATGGAGGTGGAAAACTGTAAACAAGGGTGACTATGCCCTGCTCCTGATATGAAAAAATTAAACACATTCAAAATGGATGCCAAGGCAACATAAAATTATAATTTTCTATAAATCCTAATTACAGATAAATACACTGAGCTTCAGACAGGTTAACATCCAACAGCTAATATGTGCCAGAGCTAGATTTCAAATTGAGGTCTATCCAATCTCAATGTTTGCATTTCCATTGCACTTCAGTGGGCGGTGAAAGTAAGTCCCTAATAAGGCACTTTCAAACCCCAAGATGCTGAGATTCATATGACATATGCTGTGTTCACAGATATCAGTGATTCAACAGTAAAGCTGCTTTCATACCAACCATTTAATTATTTTTAGTATCATTAGAAATATTTTTCTTTTTTTTCTTTTCTTTTCTTTTTTTTTTTTTTTTGAGATGGAGTCTTGCTCTGTAGTCCAGGCTGGAGTACCATGGCGCGATCTCCACTCACTGCAAGCTCCGCTTCCCGGGTTCACATCATTCTCCTGCCTCAGCCTCCCGTGTAGCTGGGACTACAGGCGCCCGCCACCACGCCCAGCTCATTTTTTAAAATGTATTTTTAGTAGAGACGGGGTTTCACCGTGTTAGCCAGGATGGTCTCGATCTCCTGACCTCGTGATCCGCCCGTCTCGGCCTCTCAAAGTGCTGGGATTACAGGCGTGAGCCACCGTGCCCGACCTAGAAATATTTTTCAAATTAAATACTGGTATGAAATTAAAATAAGAAGAAATATGGTAAAGTATAGGCTATAAAGAATGATGGGACCATTAGTCTAAACATAGTAACCTGCATTTGTTTAAATACATAATGCTGTAAGATTTCCTGTGAACCCATTGAGAAGCTATGTTTTGTTTGTATTCAAAATCCTGCCTCAAAACTTGGTATTTTCCCATAAAAGTGAATAAACTGGTAAGGAGGAGTTATTTTCTGAGATACTTGCTGCAAAATCATGTAGACTGTAAATCTGTCTGAAGAATAGACCTGAATATTCTTTGTTATGTTCTTCCTAGGTATGGCATTCAGTTAAATAATTACCAGGGATTTAACTGCAAGGCACCAAAAAGAGACAGTTGTGTATATGAAACACATGCTGAGATTGCACTCAAATAACCTGAGTTCAAGTCCCAGCTCTAAGCCTCAATGTTCTTTGTTCTATCTGTAAAGTAGGCATAACATTGCTGATTTCACAGGGTTGAATGCTGAGGGTTGAAAAGAAGTGTTGTGCTATCCATAGAGAAACATGTCTTTATGGCTGAAGCTGGAAGCCATTATCCTCAGCAAACTAACACAGGAACAGAAAACCAACACTGCATGTTCTTACTTATAAGCGGGAGTTGAACAATGAGAACACATGGACAAAGAGAGAGGAACAACACACACTGAGGCCTGTTGGGGGAGTGAGGGGAGTATGGAGAGCATCAGGAAAAATAGCTGATGCATGCTGGGCTTAATACCTAGGTGGTAGGTTGATAGCAAACTACCATGGCACATGTTTACCTGTGTAACAAAACTGCACATCCTGCACATGTAACTGAATTGGAACTTCAAGTAAGGTAAAATTTTAAAAAAGATAACATAAAAAGGAAACATGCCCTGTTATAAAACCAAGCCCTAAGATATGCTGCATTTGTCTAGAATAATTTCAATAGTTTCTAAATGTTCAATTTTCTATATACAGTGAATTTAAGCTTGTATGTCTCCCATTACACATAATGTTGAATCTCCCTTACCTCAACAGTTAAGAATTGTCCATTTATGGCTTATGGAATTGTCTCTGTCCTAATCTCTCTTGGAAATTTTTCTTTTGCTACCCTACTAATCTTCTGTGCCCCACGCTGTTTCTATCTCATATCCGTTGAATTAAAATGGATGTATCTTTGTTCCAGGGTTGAAACTATGTTTAGGGAGCCCTCCTTTTTCTATCTGCATTTTCTTAAATGACATCTCCCACATTCATGGATTTGTATTGCTCCGATTCTCACTGTTTCTAATTTGGTTCTGATTAAAATTTTCAATCTGCTGTAACGTTAAGAATGTGTGCTCTCTTTTAATATGTGCTGTGTGAATTGCCTACCTGTAAAGCCAGAAGTAGCAGCCTTTTCTAGTAGGGAAGGGACACCTGGGTTGTTCTGGATGTTGGTTGTAAGTGAATAACATTCAGTTGGTCACAACCTGAGACAGCCCTCCCTGCTGTGTAGATGTCAATGACTTTAGGACGTGCGCTGTGCTGCGCTGCACACATTTCTCTAGTATGCTGCAGCCTCCGATGTGTTGTTTAACTGTTTCATGTCCAGTATGTGAAGGCTATGAAAGTGTTTTAAAATCTTTAAAATTCTCCTTATGGAAATTTTGTAATTTTGTGTTATTACTATCATTGGCATCACCGTTGTGAGCTCTTGTGCTTTTCCTATATCACAGAGCAGGCAACTGTCTATAGGAAAGGCTCTTCCCTCTCAAGTTGCTGCCTAATCTTGAAATTACCGGTACAAACATATTATATATTTATTATTTTGGATTAGATTCATTTAATAAATATTATCAAACACCTTTTATGTGCTAGGCACTCACTCATGTTCTGAAAGGTATAGTCATTGGTATTATACTATGTACATTTACAAAATACGTTTAAAGGGATCATAGGGTATTATCATTGCTCTTTAATGGATAAATATTAATGAGTGTTTAAATACCTTGTAGGTTACAGTTCTCAAAATTGTCCCTAGACCAGCATCATTAGTATCACCTAGGAACTTCCTGGAAATACCCTGCTAAATCAGCATCACTTGGGAACTTCCTGGAAATGCCCTTCTAAATCAGAAACTCTGGGGGTGGCTCCCAGCAATGTGTGTTTTAATAAACCCTCCAGGTGATTCTGATGATCCTTGAGTTTGGAACCCAGTGTTTTACAGGATGCCAGTTATAGAGATGGTGGCAACGGTGATGGGAGTGGGGAGGTAGGAGAGTTGAATTTGGATCATCTTAGGAGAAAATAAGTAAATGGTATGCACTTCCGCTATGTAAGGAAAGGCCTTGGCTGGAACAATTCAGTAAAGGGATGTGGAAAGACTGAATTTTACCACTTAAATAGAGGGTGTCCAGATGAACAGAGATATGAACAGCGAAAAGTATGAACTAAAAAGCTACTGAAAACTTACTTCAGGTATGTCATTATTATACTCAGAGATGATTGACTCAGTAGTGAACATTGTTGACATTTGAGCCCCAGTCTGTCCTTGCAGGCAGTATTGCAGTGTCTGTGCTTATGGATCCTTAAAGCAGCACACGTTCTATAAATGCTTTGGTGTCATACTGTCTTTTATTCTGCTGTAACTGGCGTATCTTTCCAGTTGGCTTTATTCCTGAAATTTCTTATGTTGATAACGTCCCACTGAAGGTGTCATCTGCAGTAATTCACATACCACAACTATAAGAAGGATGGGATAACATAACCACCAAGGAGAACTTTAGCTTTGTTGATATAATTACTCTTTGTAGGTCTTCTGAAAGACATTCTGGTTTACTCATGTATGTGTGTATATGTGTTTTAGTGTAATATACATAACTATGTGCATGTGAGTGTATGTTTCCAGAGACCTGCTTAGCGAGAAAAAGGCAATATAAATTTTATTTCATTACCTGCGATGAAAATGTTTGACTATAAAAGGTTTCTTTATTCAAGTTGCTAAGAATGTTCCTGCTTTTAGTCAGTTCACAGCACTTGCATTGTCAGCATACACTTTATAGAATTTCTCCTGTGAACTTCTCGTTAACTTATATTAGTGTCCAAGCCATTAAGTTTGGATTTAGACTATAAAGGGAAAATAAACCAGTCCTTCGCTTCATTATTGATTATATGTGTCATCCAAATCTCTCCTTCCCAGTGGCAAAGGCCCTCATGGTCATTAATATACTCATTCTTCTTTAATTAGTGATTGTAGGAGCTTCCAACTACACTTTCAGATTGCATTGTGTCATGTTGCTATTAAAAACAAATCATTCTTCATTTAGTTAATGAATACACCTTAGGGACTCTCAATAAATATTAATTAAATTGTATTTCATGTAGTTAGGATTCTATTTGAATAACACAATCTGTGTCCAGATAGAACAAATGGCTAGGAATATTGGCAGGTATGTTTTATTTGGAAGAGCGTAGAGTATGTGCTTGGCTATAGAAAAAACAGAGCAGTGTAGACACAGCAGTGGTCAAGGGAAGCATTATAAATCTCCAAATCCCAAATATGAGTTTGGTCAAAAGATGGCAAACTTTATAAATTTCCCTCAATTAGTTAGAGGCCATAGAACATAAACTGTAATTAAACTGAACATATTTTCTTCCTTCCCTCTACTCTTTCACTTTTCCTTCTTTCCTTGAACATTTACTTCATTCCTTGTATTAATTTATAATACACACACATCAATTGTGAAAATGCAGTGTAGTGAGGAGTACTCTATGAAAATAGAATGGTAAAAAGTGGAGCTCTGGTCTTTACTTGCTGGCTTGTATTTTCAGACAAGTTACTTTATATCTAGGATTTTAAGTTTTCCCTTCAGTAAAATTTCTGTGAAATTTACTTGTAGAAAGGCAGTGTTTTATCTGTGCATTTCTCACTCAGTAACACTTATTGATTATCTACTATGTTGCAGAGACTGTGCTGTGTGCCCTAGTGGATGCCTGTGATTCCCTGACATGTGCAAGATACATTGCTAGACTCAAAGAGGAAAATATATTAGAAGAGAAACGGGGATAATATTTAAGATTTTAAATATCCAAGTGCTCTGTAGGCACTCATTTAACTCTCACTATGATGTTGTGATGTGAGAATAATTATAAACCAATGCTAAAAGAGTAAGGAACTGAGGCTGAGCTCAAAGATTATTTAGTGAATTTTCCTAGGTAATACAATTTTGAGATGGTAGAAATGGACTATAAACCCACAAAATCTTACTATAGAGCTTGAGATCTTAAAAATACTGCCTCTTGGCCAGGCACAGCGGCTCACACCTATAATCTCAGCACTTTGGGAGGCCGAGGCTGGTGGATCACGAGGTCAGGCATTCTAGACCAGCCTGGCCAATATGGTGAAACCCCATCTCTACTGAAAATACAAAACTTAGCTGAGCATGGTGATGCACGCCTGTATTCCCTGCTACTCAAGAGGCTGAGATAGGAGAATCTCTTGAACCCAGAAGCAGAGGGTCCAGTGAGCCAGGAACGCACCACTGCACTCTAGCCTGGGCAACAGAGTGAGACTCCATCTCAAAAAAAAAAAAAAAAAAAAAGGCTTCTTTCACTCTAAATACATAATATAATATGCTATATATATATATATGTTATATATAATCATATACAGAAAATTGTACATAGGATAGGTAGCTATATTTATATCCCATTTTGTTCTAAGATTTTTTTTAAAGACAATACAAACATAATATTTATATTCCACTTTGTTCTAAGGTTTTTAAAGGTGATCATATATAAATAAGTCAGCCCACGAGTATCTTCCGGTCCCCTAGGAAACACAAATATAATATTAGAAACATGTATGAAGTCCTATGAAAATGCTGAATAAGGTAAAATCAACTACCTAGATAACCTAAACAAGCTGTTTCAGAGGAATAAATATTTGACCTATGCGTAGGAAAACAATAGGCATTTACCAAGAACCGAAGGAGGTGAGGTGAGGGAAAAGTATTCCAGGCAGAGGGTAACATGAGCAAGGACATGACTTTGGAGTTGCAGTACCATAGGATAAAATATTTACTGAGATGTAAGAATCCTGTGGATTAAAGAAGGAACAACACTGAGCTGGAGAGAGGTCTTCTAAGGTCAATGTAAGTGCCCAAGCAAGAAACTATGTTATCTCCAATTTACAGATGAAGAAATTGGCATAGAGAGACATTATAATTCAATGTCTTGTCATTCATGAAAATCAACAAAGAGGACTTCACTTACATCTAAATCTGGTAGGCTTATAACTCTCTAAAATCATACTCAATTATGAAAAATCAAATTTATCAATGTGTGAGAACGGTAGAGGGCACATCAAAGAAAGCCAGAAATGACAGGAGAGTAGTGAAAAGCTTATCAATGAGAAAAGTCATAAGAAAACAATACTCTTCAACTGGGAAGTTGTTGTGAAAGCCTAAGAGGTAGAGAAGATTTTAGAATTGCTGACATTAATAACATTACAGTGAATCATTTAGAGATACTCAAACAATTCTGAGGATTAAGGGGAGATTAGATAGCATATGTTTTAGTAGAATAAAGAGGTAAGGGATTGTAGAGTAACATAGAAATTATCATTGAATGGCTAATACTCATGTTCAGGTTGATCTGGAAGGTAAATGGAGTTAGGAGACCTAGGAGTTATATACCCAGTAACATAAATATGATGTATATAAAATCTAGTGAGGCATTTGACGTTATGTTTCTTGTTTACTCTGCTCACAAAAGGAAATATTTTAGCTAGAAGATAGTGTGATTATATGAATAAGTGACTACATGCCTGATTATATTCAAGAAGTGCTGAATAATTGGTTGATTCATTCTTGGTGTTACTCTGATTCAGCCATACTGGCTTTTTTTGTTGTTCCTTGAATAGACCAAGAATAATTATACCCCAAAGCTTTGCTGTTTTTCCTCACCTAGATATTGTAATAGCTTTTTTTTTTTCACTTCATTTAAATCTTTGCTCAAATATTACCTTAGGAAGGTCTTCCCTGATCACTTATTTAGAATACACATACTTATGCTCAATTTGCATTACCATAGATTTTTATTTCTACATAGCACTAAACAGTATCTACCATTATGAACTTATTTGTCTCTACCACAAACGTCAGGATTTGTTTTTAATGTAGTAACTTTGACTCTACACCTACTGGCATACAGTAGGTGTTTGTTAAATATTTACTGAATCAAGGAATGTCTGATCATCATTGGGATGTGATTCCTTGCAGAACTGTGCAGAAATGTCCTGTTTTACTCAGTAATTATATAAAGACATAGATGGCTTTTCAAAATGATGGCAACTCCAGGGAAGATGGCAGAGGGAGTAGATATGTTAGAAAAAGCTCTATGCATTTTTAATACAATGCTTGGAATAGAGACGTAATGGTCAATCTCTGTTTACCATATGCTCTAAATAGGTTATTTGAATCAAACAGATGAATGACCCAAAGCTAGCAAAGAGTCCCTAATGTGATGCACTACAGCATTGTGACTCAGAAAGATTTCAAATAAAATGATGAAATAGGCTACATCTAAGAAAGTGAAATGTAACAGGAAAACTGTGAAAACTACACTTGGATTTAACAAACAAAACTGCATTGAATTCAAGGGAGGTGATGGCACAATTAAAACTAATTCATAATGAAATAAATTCAACCTAGTCAAGACATGGAAATTGTAGTAAACCATAAATTGTATTATTATGTAACAAGGCTATTACAAAAATTGAGTCAATATGTGGCTTTGTAAGCTAAAGCAGTGTCTAAAGTACTAATAATTCCATTATAGTGTATGTTAAATATAGCACATCTGAAGTATACCCTTCAAATTATGCATTCATTCATTTGATTAGTAAATATATATGGAGTATCTACTATGTGTTAGGCATTGTTCTCAGTACGAGGATGGGGTAAGCATATCTCCACACCTGATGTCTTTGTGATAGTATGTTTTTTGTTTGTTTGTTTGTTTTTTGGTTTTTGTTTTGTTTTGTTTTGTTTTTTGAGACAGAGTCTTGCTCTGTCGCCCAGGCTGGAGTGCAGTGTGCAATTTCGGCTCACTGCAACCTCCGCCTCCGGGGTTCAAGCAATTCTCCTGCCTCAACCTCCTGAGTAGTTGGGATTACAGGCGCCCGCCACCACGCCCAGCTAATTTTTGTATTTTCAGTAGAGACGGGGTTTTACCATGTTAATCAGGCTTTTCTTGAACCCCTGACCTCGTGATCCACCCACCTCGGCCTCCCAAAGTGCTGGGATTGCAGGCGTGAGCCACTGCTCCCAGCCCGATAGTATGTATTTTTGAACCAGCGGAAGGCTACTTCCCTCTCTGCACCCCAAGTTTATGGACTTATTGACAAAGCATTGGCGTGCATTTAGCAATAATATATATGATGAGGAAAAAAGATGAAATCAGTAAAAACAAGAAGGTTTATCTGAAGTATTTGTATCTTAGGTATTTATGATTTTTTAGAGAGTAAAAAATGTATTGTGTATTGCTCTGAAGTTGAGAACTAACGCCTACAGATGAATTTAAACATTAAATAGGACTTACGTCTGCACAAGTCCAAATTAACTACCTCTTGACATCACTCTCCTCAAAGTACTAATCTCTCCATCTGTAAATTTCTTAAACACAGAAGAGAATTTCGCCTTCAAGAGTAGTTTAGGCATTCTTTATTAGAGTTCGGAACAGGTCATTTCCAATTCTAGATTTCTGTAAAAATGAATTACAATCTCTGAAGCAGATTCCAGAAGGACAACCGAAATGTGGTAAGTGGGTGGTGATCAGAGTGTGTTTAGAAAAAGAAATTTTACAGTCTGTGATCTCAGAGTTTAAAACATTCTGAATGACTTACAAGAGCTCTGGTAGGACTGTGCTTATTTTGTGAAGCTGAGGGGAAGTGAAGCACAGTCCCGAAGTCGAAGATAGTGGTAGGAAATTTGTGAGTAGACTAAAAAAGAGAGGAGGGATTAGAATAGGGAGGAAAATTGTGACTCAGTTACTAAAGCCATTAAACTTTGTCTGAAATGAAGGCAAGTAAAAAGGTGTTTGTATGACTAATGTGGAAATTTTAAAAAGCTGAAAGTTGTAGCAGAATATTCCAATCCCCTTTATAAACTTACTTTTCTTTGTGGAAGGTGGGAGATGGTACAGTGGAACTGGTGAAGGTTTGTGGAAAAGGATGATATCAGGACGAATACAGGTTTCTTGGAAGTAAAGAAATGGGAAGAACTTTTGTGAAGGTCAATGCCACAAGATGATTTTATTGAAATCAAGTAGAAATATCAAAGAAATATAAGATTAAAGATGGAAAAAACTTTTAGAATATTAACTTGAGCTATTTAGCCAACAAATCATAAAAATTGCTAGAGGGAGAGATTTGCACCCAGGTGAGTAATTAGGGATAGTGGGACGATAGAAGCAGAGATCTAATGGGAAGACTGGGGGAACTATTAGGAAGGTATCTCTTAAAGGTTGATGTGGAAATGACTGAGCAGGGTAATTTTTGCTATTGAAGATAATTCCTTCTCAAATTTTATTGGTTATGCCAATGTTGATTTGAGAAAATATGTTTTTGGGTAAGTGGAAAATACATTCCTTTCTTTGACTAATCAGAGGAGATAACAGATAGTGATTGGGTCAGAAGTAAAGATTAAATGGTAAAAGAGGTATAATGACTCCAAAAAATTAACTATACCTGTTAACTTAAGAAGACATATTAAGGCTGCCCGAGAAAGAGTAAAATTATGTCTTCAAAGTCAAGTTAATTGAGTAAAGGAACTTTATATATTGTAACTTGCCAATTGTGTGCACTGCTTTATTTCAAGATCCCTTGCACTGTGGCAGAACATAGACAGAAAAATATTGTGATGAAAGGCACAGAATGTGGAGTGGTAATTCCTGGGTTTGAATCCAAGATCTGTAACTTACTCACTACCATCTAACTTTGAGCAAGATATATAACATTCCTGTGACATAGTTGTTGTTTTTTTTTTTTAATTTATAAAGTTGATATACTAAAATGCACTTCAGATAGTTATTGTGAGGATTAAAATTAGTTGATAAATGGAAAAAGGAAAAATATAAATGTTTCTGATATATAATGAATGTACTGTATAGGATAGGATAGCTATTAAAATTCTGAATAGATGGCCAAGTGGACTGGTGCACCTTTTTATAAGATTATCCATTGTTGTTGAATCTTATTACTATAGGTCTTGTCAAGAGGCAAGGAAAACAAATGCAGAACCTCTTGATTAAGGATTTCTCTGGGGTCTTTGTTTATCACTGCATTTTCTTTAAGGCACAAGTAAGTGGAAGAGTTATCTTTCATTTCTTTGCTCTGATAAGATTGGCAGAATGAATAATAATTTTAAAAAAGTAATTTATCTATATCCCTTTATGGAAATGTCTGTGTACCTTTTGTTATCAGAGATTTGGAGCTGCCTGTTTTCTTACATTATTAATGTTCTCCATGGCATCTAAAATGCCCTTTTACTCTAATTTGATCATTCTCAGTATCAGTCCCCAGTAACTTAGGAATCCATATTTCCATAAATGCAATCAAATCATCTTCTCCTTTAGAATTCACCGACCTTAGAGTCTAGTAATACACAATCAACTTCGGTTTTTTAACCACTCAATCTTGTTTAGCAATACTTGATTAGATTCTATCATCCTACTCATTAAAGATTCCATCTGTTTAAAACTTCTTTTCTGTTTATAACAAAATTTCTTTCTTGATCTCTGCGTTCTTTATGGCTTATTCACTTTTTGAATTTTGTAATCCAAAAGGAGTATTTGTGACATGTTTTTATTTTCTTTTTGCTCTAAAAAATATGACTTTTTAAAAGAAATTACATAATTTTTAATCAACAAATTAAGAATTCCAGAGAGGCTATCCCACTTGGCACAACAGAGGGATAGACTGAAATGAAATATAAGGAATGCACAGCATCAAGGGACAAGTTCAGCTAAAAAACACAAAAGAACACAAGGAAATTTTTGAAGATGATGGATATGTGTAATACCTTGATTGTGGTGAAGGTGTTTTAATTAAGAAAAAAAAAAAAATCAGAAGAATGGGAGGATTTTGACAATTGGTACCAAAAAGTTAGTCAAGGGATACTTCAAAACTTAAGTGAAACATTTGTCTGTAGGAAAGATGTTTAGAGGATGTATTGCATAGAAGTCCTTAAAAGGATCCAAGATCAAGAACTGGGAAACAGCGCAAGCATGGTGGCTCACGCTTGTAATCCCAGCACTTTGGTAGGCTGAGGCCAGTGGATCATGAAGTCAGGAGTTTGAGACCAGCCTGACCAACATGGTGAAACCCCATCTCTACTAAAAATACAAAAATTAGCCTGGCGTGGTGGCACACACCTGTAATCCCAGCTACTTGGGATGCTGGGGCAGGAGAATTGCTTGAACCCAGGAGCCGGAGGTTGAAGTGAGCTGAGATTGTGCTATTGCACTCCAGCCTGGGTGACAGAGCGAGACTCCATCTCAAAAAAAAAAAAAAAAAAAAAAAAAAAAAACCCTGGGAAATACAGTCAAAGTAGGCTAGTATAGTGAGATGAGTATGGGCTCTGTAAAGAAAATTTCTTGGTTTCAAACACCAACTCTACCAGTTATCTCTTTGGTAAAATTACACAAAGTCTTTGAATGGCAAATTATCTTTCTATGAAATAGGAAGAACATAATTACTACTGAATGTTGGATTAGATGATATGAAATTCCTAATTCATTGGTATAGACTTTACTTTTTAGATGTTTTCACATTTTTCTGGCTCATATATATATATATCTTTGAATGTGATCTACTGCAACATATTTTAGAGAATTAGACTTCAGCCACACTGCATTTTGTCCTGCATTTTGGAAACATTTTCCATTTTTTTTTATCTGGAATGTTTCAACTGTCACATTGCTGACCTTGTCAGTAAATTCTAAGCTTACTCTTATTTACTCAGAGTCCTTCCCTGTACAGTGTATGGTGTCAACACATTTCTATTTTTCTCATAGTGTATACTATTTTGTGACATTATTTTGCTCATTTATTTATACATTTACTGTTTGTCTCTCTCACTAGAATGAAAGTTCATTGAGAGTTTAGCTGTCTTACCTCTGTTCTGTAGACACTTAAATTCTATAGCAGTTTTTCTTTCACAAAGTAGGCAGCAAATAATTATTTTTTAAACAGATGATTAAATACTTACTAAATATGTGTAAGTACATAAGGCAGAACTTATTCAGGACTTAACTATTACTTGAGTAATAGAATAACCAGCAAGTAGCTTAAATAGTAGGAAAGAACTTATATTTCTTCTTTCAGGCTGTTTTACTTGGATAACCCAAATTTGCAGCAGAAATTCCTTCTCTGTGAAATAGTACACACTATATTTGAGAGGGATGTGTTTGGATAAATAAATCAGTAAATTTATATTGATTACCAATTATATACAAGGCATATAGATTATAAAGATGAACAAGAAATTGTAACTGTCTGTTAACCGTTTACAATCTGGGAGAGAAACAAACCTTAGAAAATATCAAAAATTAAAGATTTAAGAACATATATTAAATAATAAAACAGGTCATTTGTGCTTTTCCTTGATATTTTAATTATGAGAAAGTCCAATTGCTTAACATGCAACAGTGACAGAGAGATGGACAGTTATAGACTTCTTCAGGACTTATTGGCCACCCAAGAAAGTGGGCATTGAAAGAAATGTTGAATTCTGATACCCAACTGAAAAAATGAAGTCTGCTTTTGGGAGCAAATGGATTAGAGTATACCCCCTAGCTCACTAAAATCTCCTGACAAGTTCTAGAGTTTTCTGTCTCATTAAACTAATATTAAAGTATTTAACTACAACATCTAGTGCCAAGTCAGCTTTTAATAAACATGGATTAAATTAATTAATGAATAAAAATAAACAATAAAAAGCCTAACTTTCCATGATTATATTTTGGGATATGGATCTCAAAATCAGAATGTTAAAAATAGGATAGTGACTCATGGATATATGCCATTATTATCACATTTCATACTCAAAGCTGAGGCACAAGATGATGAAATGACTTGTCCAAGTTAGTTGCAGAGCTGAAAATCCAGATATTTTGCATCACCTTCTAACATTTTTTCTTTTTATGTAGCAGTACTAAAAAAAAAAAAAAAAAAAAAAAAGTCACTGATAAAGCAGCATATCATATCATGTAGGCTAGAAGTTTCTAATATAAAGAACATATGATAGCCCAGGTATTACAACTAAAGTGTGTGTGTGTGTGTGTGTGTGTGTGTATGTGTGTTTTATCAACAGATACCATTGCATTCAACAGATCCTCAAGATGGCCTACGTTACGTATGAAATATTACCAATGATTAGGCCTTGAAGAATTTGGAGAGGCAGAGGTAAAATGGGCATTCTAGTAAGGTAAGAACGTTTGTGGCTAGTTCAGGGAGTATTGAGTTGTTTCAAATCTGACTTGAACATAGGATTCATTTAAGGTATAAATTGGAGAAAGAACAGGTAAATTGAAAACAGACTTTGTAAAATTTTGAACCTAGATGTTATTGACTGAGCTATGAGTATCAATTAAAGGATATAAGCAACTGTGGAAGATACTAATTTATTCTTCTTTTATTCTATTTTTTTCGATGCAGTATGCATATGAGGCCTCGTAATGAAGTAACCATAAGAGAGGCGCATTCTATTTTAATCAGAAGAATAGACGTAAGGGTTACAATGTAATTTTGGAAAATAAACTAATTTTTCAAGACCACAGCAGCTACGTTTATGGACTATAAAAAAGAAATTATATAATTTTTATGTAAATGTTAAAAATTATTTATTTTAACTAATTAAAAATTCCTGTACTGTTTATTAAGAATTCCTTGTTCAATTAGTACATTCTTTTAATTTTAATAAAATTATGTTTAAATCATTGAATAATTTAATGTAAGTTTTGTAGAGCTAATATCCTTCAAAATTTATTTAAAAATTGAGATTGGACCCTCCGGACAGAACAGGTAAACTGTGATTTCTTTGATAATGTTGATGCTTTCCCATGGTAAATATAGCTTTCCCATTTTTTTATCTTATAAAGTTCAATGTACCTTGGGAAGAGGAATCCATGATATTATCAATAGTGTTACATTTTTCTCTACATTGCAACTCTTTTTACAGATGGATTTAAGACAGTATAAAAACACCCGTGAAATAAGGATGTTCCACATTGAAGTTGCATTTCAGAAGGTAATACAAGTGGTTCAACTTCTTGATTTTGCCTGGGACCAGCATTGCTATCAATGCACATTTAGGAAAAAGTTGAAGGTTATGCTTTTGCAGAAATGTTGATGAATTTTTACATCTTTCTGTACCTGGTCCCTTGGCCAATTGTGAGATAATTGGACCCAAATCTCTAGTCTAAAATCGTAAAGAACATTATTAAATAAACTGACTTCCAGAGGGAGAAGGAATACTATGATTATCAAGGGTTTGCATAAAACATACACACACACACACACACACACACACACACACATTATACATATATAATATATAATTTTTTCTTAAATAAAACCATTTAGTCATTGTGTAAAGCTTATTTTAAAGAATCTCAATTAGGAATCAGCCCAAATAGAAAGAAAAACAATATTTCCTCTTCTCTGAAATATGGTAAGCCAGATGATATGTGACAGAAAAAAAGTGTAATTATATTAAGTGGAGTAGACCAAATGGGGATGAGAACTGGAGCTTGACTTCAGGATCTAGAAGGATATGAGGCCAAACCCTGGTAAAGAACAGGTGATAGATTTTATTTAGATAGAACAAAATTAAGATTACGGTGGCAAGCAATAGGTGCTAAACCTGGAAATAATTTGCATAAGATAATTAAGCAATAACTAAAGATAAATCCCAGCGCAGAAGAAACAGAGCAAGAAAAGAAGCTCAATATTTGTAAATTAGAGTAGGCAAACTATTGCTATTAGAGTTAAATCATTCTGTGATTTACGTAAAACATTTCTCCTGGAGTTGGGATGGAAAATAGAGTCCATAACCTATAGGTATCAAAGTACTGTGTTGGTTATTAAGGCTTAAATTTGAAGAAGGATGGTAGAACTTCATTGACAGCCTAAGGTACACAGAACACTTACCCTTAGGAAGTGCAGTAGTCCCACTGGAACCTGAGATCAAAGTGAAATGTACAAGTATCATTTGAAAGAAAAATAAATTCACCCTAAAATTAAATACTTATATACCTAAAGCTAAGGGTGTTTCCTTAGCTGGGTTGTTTTATTAGCTAGGGTGCTCCTTTAGCTAGAGCCACAGGAATACTGAATTCTGCAGATGAGAGTCAGATAATCTTAGTTGTGGGAAGAGAACAGCCAAGGGAGGCTGCCAGAAAGGGTGGGGATATGTAAGCCATTGCTCTGGGGTGTGTAAAGAAACAATAGACTCACTTTTTATTTGTATTTTACTTTTTGAAGTTCTTTATTTGAAATTTGTTTCAAAAATATACATGATGTATTAGTAGTACAAGCACGAAATCTATATATATTTATGCAAACACATATTTGTAGTGTAGGATCAAATATTTTCTTATTGATATAGGTGCTAGATCACAAATTTGGATACACAGAAGTAATGGGAAAGGCTGATAATATTTATGTTGGGAAGTCTTTAATTTACATTTTGTACCAGTTGAGAGAACTTGGAAATGTGTTATTTCTCTGTGAGTTAGTTTTCTTATCTGAAAAATAGGAATATCAAAACTTCCTCATAGTATAAATTAGCGTGCACTTGTCACACAATGGGCATTAAATTTATGACAATCATTAGTATTTTAAATAATTAATATTTCAATCATCTTTAAAAATCAAGTTATTTGTTTTCTTTTATTGAGTGGAGTTTTTTATGTGGTATTATGGTTATTAACCATTTATCAGATGTCCAGTTTGGAAATTTTTTTCCTATTCTGTAGGTTGTTTTTTCACTCTGTTGATTGTTTCACTCTGTTGATTGATTTTAGTTTGAGGTAACTCCGTTTGTCAAGTTTTGCTTTTGTTGTCTGTGCTTTTGGGGTCTTATCCAAAATATCGTTGCCTAGACCCCTAGGCTTTTCCCCTATGTATTCTTCTAGCAGTTTCATAGTTTATGATCTAATACTTCAGTCTTTAATCAATTTTAGTTGATTTTTGTGTATGTTGTGAGAAAATGCCAAAAATTTCATTCTTCGTCATGTAGATATCCAGTTTTGCTAAATCAGTTTCTCAAAGATACTGTCTTTCCCCATTTTGTTGAAGGAATAATTTCAAATGATTTATTGTACAGCATGGTGACTCTAGTTAATAAAATTATTATTATTATTATTATTATTATTATTATTATTGAGATGGAGTCTCTGTCGCCCAGGCTGGAGTGCAGTGGTGCGGTCTCGGCTCACTGCAAGCTCCGCCTCCCAGGTTCACGCCATTCTCCTGCCTCAGTCTCCCAAGTAGCTGGGACTACAGGCGCCTGCCACAACACCCGGTTAATTTTTTGTATTTTTAGTAGAGACGGGGTTTCACCGTGTTAGCCAGGGTGGTCTCGATCTCCTGACCTCGCGATCCGCCCGCCTCGGCCTCCCAAAATGCTGGGATTACAGGCGTGAGCCACCGTGCCCGCAAAATTATTGTATTCTTAAAAAAATGCTAAGAGAGTAGATGTTAAGTTTTCTCATTACAGAAATGATAACCATGTTAGGTAAGGTTCATGTTAATTAGCTAGATGTAGTCAAACCACAATAGGTATATACTTCTAAATATTACCTTATATATGATAAATACATGCAATGCTACCTGTCAGGTTTTTAAAACGTAAAATAAAATAATAAGAATACTTAAATCCTAGTTTAAAAACAGTATTATGAGAAAAATGATCAATATTCAGAATTGTATGCACTGTGAGGAAACAGATCATAATCTAATAAGTTCTATAACAGAGATTTTTACAAAGTATTGTACACAATTTTGTTAAAAATTATCTTTTCCCATAAAATTATCCTAAGCTTTAGGCTATTGAATCTACCCAGAATTTATTTTATGCAACTAATTTAAAGAGGGAGAAAATATATGCACAGTAATGTTCATTGTTAGGTTAATTATTATAATGAAAATGTGAAGCAATTTAAGAAGTCATCACAAGAGGACAGTTCAAGTACTTCTGAAAATGAACACATAAGGCCGGCATGGTAACTCACGCCTGTAGTTCCAGCACTTTGGGAGGCCGAGGTGGACAGATCACTTGAGGTTAGGAGTTTGGGGCCAACCTGGCCAACATGATGAAAACCCATCTCTACTAAAAAGTTTTAAAAAAATTAGCTGGGCATGGTGGCGTGCACCTGTAACCCAGCTACTCAAGAGGCTGAGGCAGGGGAATTGCTTGAACCCAGGAGGTGGAGGTTGCAGTGAGCTGAGATCGTGCCACTGCAATCCAGCCTGGGCAACAAAGTGAGACTCCGTCTCAAAAAACAAAAAAAGGAGAAAAGAAAAAAGAAAACTAACACATGAAAAAACTCTATGTCCTAGTGTTAAGAAAAAAGTATTGTTATTTGTATGCATGATTAAGCCAGTAAAGTCTGCTATCTATCTATCTATCTATCTATCTATCTATCTATCTATCTATCTATCTATCTGTCTGTCTATCATCTGTCTATATATATCTAAAAAGAGAATAAATGAAAATGGCAACAGTTATATTAGGGTGGTGGACATATAGTCAACTAATTTTCTTTATTGTTTCTCAAATATTTTACAATTTAATTATGTTATCTTTAAAGAAATATTTTGAAAGTAAGATATAGGAGACAATTACCAATTTTCTTTTCTTGCCTAGTGATTCTTTCTTTGGAAAATAACCCTTATTCTACTCCATGTGATTCTGTGGACTTTTTAAATTATCAGATGATCTTTTTCTTTCACAGGTGTCTAACATAATCTGGGTTGGCCAATCAAAATACTCCACGTCCCTGGAAATAATGAATAACACTGGAGCAATCTTAGCTAAGAATAATCAGTATCCATTTAGGAATTTATGTGAGTTACGTTGCTAAGGTCACTCTTTTTGCAGCAGGTTGATCAGTTAATAGAATGAGTCTTGGGCCATCATTTTTACCATTAAGAGAGCAGCAATAAGAGACAGTGGGAAAGAAACAGACCCTTTATTATAAAACTTGAATTCATCCACATCTGAAGTTTTTAGCTCTAGAGTTTTTCCTTACTTGAGTTAGTAGATTTCCATGTTTCTTAAGTTTATGTTTGGTTTATCTTCAAGACACAAAATTTTGAGGAGATCAAAGAAAAAAAAGTCAACTAATGAATTAACAGTTCTCAACATCTGAAATTCCAAAGACTGGGTCTTTAGTACCTTGGTTTCACCTCAGAAATATGAATTATATGAACAATAAATAAAATGTTCTATTTCTTGCACTGCTTAAAAGCAATATTATTAATTAAACTTATGTATTATTCTGAACTCAGTTATTTGTGTTCATGGAGCACATTAGTTACAATCTCTCCTCATGACAACTACTAGTTTATTTTCATTTTCCAAGAATTACAAAATTTCCTGTTTTCTACTTCAACTTCTCGAGACAGAATGCAAAGAGAACACCATAATCATTGAAGCCAGCTGCTGTTAATCTATTTTAGGTGACAGATTCTGGGACATTGTGACAAGAGTACGTAAATGACACCTTTAGATAATCCTAGAAGAACAAACTGCAAAACTATCACATAACTTTATTGAGCCAAGCGAAAAGAAAAGAAAAGAAAAGAAAAAGATCAAACAGAACAAGAATGTTTGGAAAAATGTGAACAAAAGAAAGGGATTTATGGAAGTTATTTTTACAATGTTTCTGTATGGATCCTGACACAGCAAAAAAAGACGCTGGAGTGCATACCACCTTTTTCAAGCTTTGTTGGCAGGCACTTCTCACTTGGGGGAGCTTTATTTTATTAAATGGCTGTCAGGAAAGAAAAGGGTCTGCATTATCACATTTTTCAGGAAGGGTAATCTAGTGCAACAGCTGTTTGCCTTTGTACATTATTTGTAATTCTGTCTCTTCAAAGGTATGTTTGAAGGCTTGATTTTGATTTACAGCATGTTATTGTAAGTGTAAAATAGATAATTGGCAATGTGCACAAAGAAAGTCTAGATTTCATACAATAACCAAGTTATTTAGAAGAATACATGGAATTTGGAATTGTAACACTTTTCTATAGTTATGATTTTTGGATGTAAAGCTTATATTAGCGACTTTTCATAAACAATGCATGACTTTGAATTATGTGCTTCCTTTTTGATGAAATCTACAATGTAGATTGTATTATCTCTTTAAATGTCTCCCCTCTTCCCACCTGCCAAATACTAGATTGTAGGTTCCTTGGGTGCAAGGATTATGGTGTATTTCTTTTATTCATATTTGGAAACCAAGCATCTCACATCATGTCTGACATGTATTATTTCATAACTATTTTCTGAATGACTGACAGTAAATGGAGAAAAATTTATTCTTTCAATGGTTGTCACTTGTTACCTGTGACAGATATTTTGTCTGCAATTGCACATGATGTTATTTTAAATTCTGACTACTATATTTTCTGATAGATAGTATTAAAACAAACAAATAAACTGGAATTGGATTTAGACAAGCCAGAACTTGATTATATCCATATGCCTTTATGGAAGAGTGGCTTAAAGAATGGCTCTATTTCATACCCATTTTCTGTAACTCATTCAGCATTTCGTAAGTTATATTCCACATAACTTTAAACCCAGGTTGTGGTAGACGACAAATGAACTCTATATCCAAGTACATTTGTAAATGCTACTTGAGTTCTATATCACCTTCCTGGAAATTCATATAGAAATCATAAAATCTCATCAAATGCCTTGAGAATATTTATTTTGTTTCACTGCATATAGTTTAACATGTCAAAACCATTGCTTGCCATTTTTTTGTACATAGAAATCTTTTTTTCCTCTAAAGTCTATTACCATCCCATGTTAATTATGAAGAAAACATATCAGGTTATGATATCCAATATATTTTAAGGTTATACCAGCGTTGTTTGTTTTTTTTTTGTTTTTTTTTTTTTTTTTTGAGACGAAGTCTTGCTCTGTCTCCCAGGCTGGAGTGCAGTGGCACAATCTCAGCTCACAGCAAGTTCCACCCCCCAGGTTCATGCCATTCCCCTGCCTCAGCCTCCTGAGTAGCTGGGACTACAGGCGCCCGCCACCACATCCGGCAAATTTTTTGTGTTTTTAGTAGAGATGAGGTTTCACCGTGTTAGCCAGGATGGTCTCGATCTCCTGACCTCATGATCCGCCCTACTCGGCCTCCTAAAGTGCTGGGATTACAGGCAGGAGCCACCGCGCCTGGCCTATACCAGCGTTTTTACGTTTGAATTTGCTCTAGGTTTTTGCTTGTTCCTATTGCCCCAACAATCCATTACGTAAATACCAAAGTCTCTTGTTTAGGCAAAAAGTAAAGAGCTTTTTCACTTTCCTATATTCTACTGTATAAGATATGCAGTATTCATGTTGATCTGACTGCTCCTTTTTACTTCTCCAGTAGAAAACTCACTGAGCGAAGAGTTCATATAAGGAAGCCAGTCTGTGCTTCAACATGGTCTAAATATCATCAAGAAAGCAAAAAGTTCTCTTTTTTGTTTGTTTGTTTTTGTTTGTTTTGAGACAGTGCTGCTCTGTCGCCCAGGCTGGAGTGTAGTGGAAAGATCTCGGCTCACTGCAACCTTTGACTCCTGGGTTCAAGCAATTCTCCTGCCTCAGCCTCCTGGGTAGTTGGGGTTACAGGCACCCGCAACCATACCTGGCTATTTTCTGTATTTTTAGTAGAGACAGGTTTTTACCATGTTGGCTAGGCTGGTCTCGAACTTCTGACCTCAAATAATCCACCCACCTATGCCTCCCATTGTGCTGGGATTACAGGCATGAGCCACTGCGCCCAGCCCCATCTTTATATTTTCATCTTATACTCTCTGGCAAAATTACCTAAAAGATATTTGAAAAAAATCAAAATTTTAATTACATTAGGTAGTCTCCCATGAGTTCTAAATCTGTTAGAATGGTTCTGGCATGTATCCAGTAAAGGTGTTGATATTTGTTGATTATTTAATATGGCATCCATTATCCTTAATCATTTTTCCTTGATTTCGTGGGTTCTCCTGTATTTTTGGAATTTGTTTGGATAAAAATGAACCACAATTTTGGCACCACTGCAAGTCATTTCATTATGAATTTCATAATGCTTTTTCTTGACAGAAATGAGGAACAGAGGACCATTTAGAGCAGAGTAAGGTGCTTTAAGTGAGAAACTAATTGGCAGGTAGAATAGATATTTTATTTTGCCTTTGAGTGTACTGTCAGCAAAGAGTTGTTGAGATCACAATCTTTCCTAGACATATAGAGGCATATTTCAAAGAACACTGTGAGAACATTGAGTTTCTGTCTGGGAAGTGGTAACATTTCTCTGTCTCATAACCTATGCTCACTGTTAGTGTCATCTGCTGCAAAATATTCTACAATGAGATAAGCAAAATTTTAGGGACAAAGCTTTGAACAACTGGGTCAGCTAGTTAGAGAACTCTACTATTAAATTAGAAATCACAACTCACTGAGTTTAAAAAAAATAAGTCAGGGATGAACATGCATGCTTTCATAACTTCTAAACTTTGGTATTGGGTATGAAAATAAAGCAAGATTAATTTTACCACAGAGAATCCTAGTACTTGAGTCCCTTTATTAATATAATTGATTTTGTACCAATTTTCTGAATTAAATTATCTGATTTTTATTAGCCAATATATAGAACTTATTCTAAAATTATACAAAATTATTCTAAAATTATATATAATTGTAGTGATGTTATAACTCAACCCAGCGACTCACTGATCTGCAATTGAATATTACATGCAGTTAGCATTCAGGACCATTATTGTCTCACTAGCTCAGTTTGAGCATTCACTTGTTGGAAAAGTATTGGAAATATCATTTTTATTATTATTTCCTTTATTGTATTTCATGAGATTTAATTAAGAATACCAAATGAAATTTCATGGTATTTTGCTAAATGTGCTCTTTGCATTCATAATGAAATCCAAGTAATACAAACTATGTATTTATAATAGTTTCACATGCAATTCCTATTTCTTTTTCCTACTAACTTATCAGGAGTGTTCAGGTCTCACAGAAGTAAATAAAGTGACATTTATTTGAGCTCTTTAAAGGTTTGCTCAAACAAAAAAGAAATAATCTCAACAACACTTGAAACTATTTTATTTATTTCCATTTTACTCTCTGGTCTTACTAAGTCTCATAATAGAAGGGCTTTTTATACTTTTCCTTTAAACAGAACTTTTATGGAAACATTTTTAATAATTGAAACAGGGTCTTGCTCTGTCACCCATCTTAGAGTGCAGTGGCACAATCATGTCTCACTGAAGCTTCTACTGCCTGTGCTCAAGCAATCCTCCCACCTCATCCTCCTGAATAGCTGGGGCTACCGGTGCAAGCCACCACACCTGCCTAATGTATTTTATTTTATTTTTCGTAGAGATGGGATGTCACTATGTTGCCTAGACTGGTCTCGAAATCCTGGACTCAGTGATCCTCTTTCCTTGGCCTCCCACAATGCCAGGATTACAGGGATGAGCCAACATGCCCAGCCTGGAAACATTCTTTTCTTTTCCTTTTCAATTTTCCATTCTGAAAGTAGTCTTAAGTCTTTAAGAAAATTACAACTTTAGAATATATCCTGTAATTCTTTGGTAGTTTGTACTTTCATTTCTTTATTTTAGTTTTGGTTTTGAAACTCCTCAGACAATTCCACAAATGTCAATCTTATTTAGTGTCCATGCTTTATTAATCACACAGATAACCCAGGATCTTTATAAAGTTTGGCTTATTGATTACACTGAGTGAAATAGTGTCTGTGTTCCTGGGTGTTGATTTGGGTATGTATGCCACTGCTAAATAAGAGTAATATTTAGGATTACTTCAATCCTCCAAGGACCTTAATTATGACAGTTTATAAGACACCGGAGACTACTACAACTTGAAAGGCTACCGAGAACTGAATTGAGGGATCTCAAATCTATGTCTAGGCTCTAAGTAAAAATTGAAGACCACTACATTTTCACTGCCTCACATGCTTAATTTCTTAATGCACAGTGGCTTTTTATTTTTGTTTCTAAAAGGAACTTGAAACGTGTTTTGAAAGATGTAGGCAACAAAGGAGGTCTCATCTGATAACTTAAATGTCAGCTGCTATCTAGAAGTTATATCAAGAAAATAACAAAGCCAAATCACTTGTTACGGATGTATAAAACCTTAAGATAGTTGGAAGGATGCCAGCCTGATTCCAGCACATTAGTTAATGAGAAATAATGATGAGAAAATTTACTGGAAGCAATTGTTGAGTCAGTCACTCTGAGAAATAGATGCTGTGCTGGGGATACTGTATTGCCTGGATACATACTTTCCAGGGTAGGACAATATCAAGCTTACTGCTGAAAATCTCTCTATCTCTCAAAGCTTCTCAAAATCTATTGAAAATATCCCCTTTTAGGTGCTCCCACATCATCATTATTGGAGCAGCACTGTCATATTGACTATCACACTGTCATGTAAGTTACCTCTTTATATAACGTATCAAACAGTACTCTATGGTAAGGCATGAATTGTATCTGTTCTCTTCCCAATGTTACTACAGTGCTGGATATATGAAGAAATCAGTAAATATTTTGTCTGTGAAGGAGTGAATAAATGCAAGCACGATCGGATATAATAGCTGAATAAGAGACATTGCCTTATTCATTTCTTTATCATTTCTTTAGCTATTCTTAAACATCATTCCAAAAAAGTCATTCAATGGAAAGTTTTCTGGGCTTCTGCACCAGGAATTCTGTTTCAATAATTATGAGATAAAGCCTAGAAAGTGTGACTTAAAAAATTTCCAGTTTATGACCTATTAAGTCAAATATTAATTGAATCAGCAAATAATAGATGAGGGTAACATCTTGAAATCTGCCCTTCCATCTCCCTCTATGTTTCTTGCAGCCATTCCTGCATTCCTGTCTGGGATCGTGGTCTCACTCCAGGCCCTCACTCTCTGACAAAGACAGGACTTACGTCTCATTTTATTGATACCTATGACTTTTGTTTCTCCCAAAGGGAAATATAAGTTTAGTTTGGCAGAAAATAATTACTTGTGTCCTTCAGGCTGTTTTACATTGTACTCCAGACCTTCCTTACTTTTTAACAGTGGAGTTACACCTGCTTCTTTCCTGCAGGTGTAGGGGTGTGTGTGTGTGTGTGTGTGTGTGTGTGTGTGTGTGTGTGTGTATGGGTATTTTGGAGAGCTAAGAGTAGAAAATACAGAAAGGAAAAATTAATGTCTCAAAATATTTGGAATGTGTGAACTGCGTACTTGATTAGGTTTATCTTTTTCAAGCTGGCTGCTAGAAAGCTTAAAATTATGATTCACCTGCAAATAATAATATTGATGAAATAATAAAGGATAATTGTAGTATTAATAATAATAATGAATAGCATTCATTAAGCTCTTGTTTTGTTCACGTTACATTCAAAGTATTCTATGTACAATTCAATTGAGGCAATTGAGGCAATGAAAATTGCCTAAAACTGTCCCCAGGCCTGCAGCACAGCTTGACTTTCCCTCTTCCCTCTCCTACTTTCTCATTTGTCTTTATAATAGCACCAGGAGGTAAATACTACCATTATCCCCATTTTTATAAAATAGCATGTGCAGAACTTAAGCCATGTAAATCCTGTATCCATTTAGTCACTCAAATATTAAAACCTGGCATTTCACATCCAATTATTGAGAAAAGAGAAAAATACAAATCAAGGGTAAAAAAGGAGACATAATTACAATATAAATAGAGATAAAACATTATAATATAATTAATGATTATATTAAGATAATCATTGGACAACTAAGATGAAATTAATATGTAAATTGCCAAAATTGGTCATGTATGTATATGTAGACTCTAAAAGTGTGAAACACCTAAATGTAAAGGTAATAAAATAAAACAAGAAAATAAAGCAACATTTTTATGACTTTGAGGTAGAAAAAGCTGTAAAATTACAATTCGCATAGTCAGATGTTGATGAACTAGTCTATACTAAAATTAAATATTTCTAAAGATCATAAACCAACTGAAGAAATAAGTGACAAGTTGAGAAAAAATATTTGCAACATCTGAAAATGACAAGAGATTAATTTCTAAAAAGAAAAAGAAAGAAGACATAAAACTGAATAGAAAAGCAGCTAATGGAGGTGAACGGGCAACTCACAGAGGGGAACCTCCAAAGGCTGACAGCTGCATAGATATTAAATTCACTAGTGATAAAAGTAATAAAAATTGCCCTTTGCCCAATGGAAGAACTATAATCAGAAAGGTAGGTTATTACCTAACCTCACTTAAAGTTTGATGTGGTGAGGAGTTGGAACTCTCCCAGATGCCTCTACAAATATAAATATTTGAGACCGTCTGAAAGAAATCTAATAGTATTTACCAAAATTAAAGCATATGCCCAGCAATTGTACTCTTGAGTAATATAGAATTGAAGGTAACTTTCATAACTATAAATGTGGTAAACACAGTGATTTGCCTAATAGATGATCTTTCAATGAAATATGTATTGTACTAGGTACGGGGGATGCTGTCAGTGGACAGCCTTTAGTCTGAGCCCCTTCAGGGCACTCCAAAAGAAGTTTCAGCTGAAAAGAAGCTACCTAGCCCAAGCCCTTCTATGCATATCCCACATCCAATGGCTGATACAGATATATGAAGCTCTGGTGATCTGTGTCTAGTTCAGAAAATCTCTGGAGGCCATTCTAGCTCTGGTGTTTCCCATGGAGTTGCTAAAATGTGATTAGGTCTGCATCGCAGCTTGACTTTCCCTCTGCTGCCTCCTGCTTCCTTCCTCATTCTATAATAAACCACTAGCATGCTAAACTCCATGTTAGAGCGTACTTCTAGGGAAGCCCAAGCTGTCTAAGAAAGCTAGTGCTACAGAGGAAGCTCTAAAGCTGGATCACTTACTACCAAGCTGACAATGAGGATTTCATCATTGGTGTTAGGTGGAGCTGTTAATCTTAGCACCAGGTAGCAAATTGGAATGTTATACTGGTGGAATTAGATGTATTAGCTTGTATGATATAGCTATCGTATTTGAGAAATCGTGAGTAATTAGAAACATAAAGAAAAGGGCAAATAAATGATCATTGCTAAGCTCTACTCATGTTATGAAAAAAAAAAAAAAAGATAACAAAAGGTTGACCCACTTGCATAAGTTTTACTTCCAATCCTTTCACTCATGGGCACTGCTAGTTTAGAAAACTTCATTTCTAAAATAGGGGATCCTTCTGTCAGGGGCATAAGAGACCCATTGCATTATAAGTTGCAACTGCTGCTTAAAAACTACAGGCTCTTTGTACTAAGGCACCAGAAGGAAAAAAGAGGAGTCAATATCCAGTTGGGATAACTGATTTTTTTTTTTTTTTTTTTTTTTTTTTTTTGAGACGGAGTCTCACTCTGTCACCCAGGCTGGAGTGCAGTGGCGCAATCTTGGCTCACTGCAACCTCCACATCCTGGGTTCAAGTGATTCTCCTGCCTCAGCCTCCCGAGTAGCAGGGATTACAGGCATCCAACACCACACCCTGCTAATTTTTGTATTTTTAGTAGAGAAGAGGTTTCACCATGTTTTCCAGGCTAATTTGGAACTCCTAACCTCAGGTGATCTACCTGTCTCGGTCTCCCAAAGTGCTGGGCTTACAGCTGTGCCCAGCTGGGATAACTGATCTTAAGTAGAAAGAGATAAGGCTCCAGTTAAACAAAATGGAGGAATATGTTCATCAGCCAAATAATTTGTTCTCTTTTGAGAATTAATTAGATTAGATTAAAGGACTATAATCCTCAAACATGAGAGCCTCTGTCATAACATTTATATGTAAGCTAGCAAGATAGTAGATATGCTAGATGAGTTGATGAAGACAATGAGATCCACTATAGCTGTACAGACACTACCTCTTTTTTTTCTATATTCCTCATAGGAAAAAAAATACAAGAACTCTGGAGGAGCTACTTCTAGAAATGTCTTTGAAGAAGCAAGTCCACATAACTAAAAGGATGAACTGTACTGGACACTGTGATATGACACTCAATCTTTCTCAAGGAAGGACTTGAATCCACTGTTGGGAGTGCTCTCTGCCAGCAGTCATCAGCTGTCAGCCTCTTCAGGGATTGTCCAGTTCACACCCCTTCCTGTGACAGCCCACCTTTAATGAATTATAGATATGAAAGTATCAAACTCTGATCATGCTGTGTCAAGGAAAGATGGTTTACTTCAATATAGGAGAGACCTGAACATGTTTAAATATTTGTAAAAGGAAGCCAGTAGATGTGGAAATTTCTTCAAGAAAAAAAGAAAAAAGCAAGAGAAAGCAAGGGGCTGTGAATTCAGAACATAGGTGATATTATGAAAAAGGGTCATGTCTGACTAATACTATATAAGAAGACTCAAATATACTATTTTCTTAAATAGTATTACCAGGGCCAGGAGCAGTGGCTCACACCTGTAATCCCAGCACTTTGGGAGGCCAAGACGGGAGCAGTGCTTGAGGCCAGGAGTTGGAGGCAGCAGTTGGAGACTGCACTTCAGCCTAGGCAACAGAGTGAGACCCTCTCTAAAAAAAAAAAAAAAAAAAAGAAAAAGAAAAAAAGAAGCATTACCATCATCTTTATTAAATTTCTAAAATCAGATCTGCAATCCACAATATGTTATAATGATTACATTTGAATCCTTTAATGTTGTCTTTATTTGAATTTTCTACACATCATAGCAATTTGATATTGTCATTACATTGTCAGTATGATAAGTATTATCCTGAAATTCAAGTATTTGCAACATAATACATAACTGAAACTGTGCTTGTGTTTTTCTTTTAAAAAATTTTTCCCTGTGAATTTTGACTGAATTGGGCCATGCTTGCTGGCAAAAACTTTGCATTGGCACTGGGCTTCATACCAAATACTGTGTCTTTATGTAGAAATAAAACAAAACTTTTTATATCTGGATCACTGGGGAATGAGGCTGATTTGGATATATGGGAATCCTGAATGCCTGGCTCTCTTCTCAGCCATGTGGCCACTTGTTCTCCTCCCTTCTGGTTAGCCTCGTCTCTGCTTTGGGAACTGATCCCACCACTGTTTCATGCCAGTTCCTCCTTGGATCCAGCTGGCCGTAACTCTGCTACTGGCTCTGGCTGTTCAATGCTTTCATGCCAGACCAAGTATTCTCTTTCCAACATGCCTGGCCCCATCTTTGTTTCTGATTTCACGCCAGATGCAAATTCAGGCAGATAGACTGGAAATTTGGGTGTGGATTAATGGGGTGGGCATAGATACTTGGGAGTTGACCTATAATCAGTCAACTTTTGTAACACATTGATCATAAAACAGGGAATATTCTATGACACAGAAATTCTTTCCTGTCATTCTTCTCTCTTCACTATACTTCCATTTCCCACTGCCTGGAAAATCTGAGTGGGAGTAGTCGTGGGCATTTTTTGAGCTAGTCTGGTGCCATAGAACATCCCCACCACTCTAACATATTTTGTTGAAATTTAAATGTATCACAATGTGTCAGTCACTAGCCATTTTTGAGAGTAGCTACAGTACACTGAGAGTTCTCTGAATCCTAAGGCATTCCCAAGCCAAGTAAGAATGTTGATAAGCAATGCAGAAGGAGTCTCTGTATCATCTGTTCTTTGGGGAGTCTTAGTCTCTAACATCCAGCAGATAATTAGGCAACTTGTTTGAAATATAAAGCAAAGTAGCAACTGCAATAACTCCCAAATGCACCTCTTTTTATTCTGCCAGTGTTGAAAGTATTTAATAAAAATAGGTTTAGGGATAACTAGAGTAGGACTTTAATAGAATATAATGACCATGCTAATATAGTTGTTATTTTAGTTTAGTATTTACATATATAAATATGTTCTTCCTCTTTATTACATAGATCTAACTTAAGAAACATAATGTGTATGTAAATTAAATCAAATGATTCTATTTAAAGATAACATAATGATTTATAAAAGCAGTTGTTTCAGATCCTATGGAGACTAAAATAGGTTAAATGGAGCTGAATGTAACAATTTGTGAAATGAGAGTATTTTTCGCCTTCCTTAAAGCCAGGTTAAAAAAAAAAAAAAAGGCCAGAATTTTTACCATCTGTTTCTAAATTGCACAGATGGTTGCAAATTTAAGTCTGTTGTAAAAGTGCATTGCTTACTGGCTGTTCACAGCGTTCTTTGATAAGTGTCAAATAAATCAATTGACAGTTAATAGTAGCAGTAACTTCAGCTACCTAGAAGTCGTATTGGAGCCCACTGGCCCATGAAATATTTTTGTTTTTTTTTCTGAGATAGCTCCCTAACATTTCTTTCTCAACTAGTGGTTTTTTTTTTTTTTCTAGATTAATTCGGAAATTTTTCTAGATTTTCTAGAAAATTTGGAGTCAAATTTCCATGTCACATACTCAAATTAAGTGTGTGCAATATGAAAATGGCGATAGCATATGATTTAATAGTGTGACATGGAATTTAAATATATATGAGTAACTACAATTGTTTGCTGTGAAAAATAATACTTTTTATAATTGTTATGAAATTAAAAATATGAATTAGTCTATCCCAATTTGGCAATACACAGCTGTTTTGGTGAGTCTGTTGGTTTGGTTTTGTTTGGCAGTGGTAGTTGGAGGAGAAAATTACCTGTCCTGCAACTAGGTTGTAAAGAAAAATGTCAGAAACCAAATTCTTGCTGTCTCCCTTCTCTCTGTGTGTTTCTCTTGTCCTTGGAAACCTTGGAAAACATTTTGTTTCAAAGTTTTACCTGAGGAAAATTTAACAGCATTTCAGTTTGGGGGCTTAGTTTAACTTCTGTCTGAGTCAGGAGACCTTGGATTTTTAAAAATCGGCAGAGGACATGTAATCATTTACGGTTTAAGTATAGATCACTGTCCCTAAATATAGAGGCTATTGGGCTTAACAGACTCATATTCATTTATGCAAAGAGTAGTCTTCTGATAGTTTATACCGACCACATTTCTTGACTATTACTCATTATTTCACCAATAACACAATTTGAATATATGAATGAACAGACATTAATTTTAGCCATACAAATCTATTTCTAGCATTCATTCTGATTATAGCAGAGCCTCTGGCAGAAGTAGCCAGTTGGAGAGTTTCCTTTCTCTTTCTAATGCTACTTCACTACCCCTGGAGTGTAATTCTGATTAAAGTAACTCACTGCAGCAGGAGTGTAGCAGAAACCACACATGTATACACCCCAGGTTCTGGTGAGCTCCAGGCATAGCTAGAGGAATTTATTTCTGTTTGGGTTTGAGGGTGGGAATACCCTCAAATAATCCTTTACTGGAATCTTAATTTTCCTCAATTTCTCTCTTATTTCTCCTTGCTTGTATAAAATATGATGGAAAAATTGAATTATTTATTTGTTCATTCATTTATTTTTCATTGTCATTTTTAAAAATTTTTTTCGGGTACATAGTAGATATATATATACATATATATATATATACATATATATATATATACACGAGATGTTTTGATACAGGCCAGGCATGCAATGCGTAATAATAATAATGACATCATAGAAAATGGAGTATCTATTCCCTCAAGCCTTTATCCTTTGTGTTACACACAATCCAATTATACTCTTGTAGTTATTTTAGAATGTACACTTAAAATATTATTGACTGTAGTCACCCTGTTGTGCTATCAAAAACCAGGTCTTATTCATTCTTACTAATTTTTTTGCAACCATGAACCATCTCCATCTCTCCCCCAACCTCCTCACTACCCACCTTCCTTCCACTCTGTATCTCCCTAAGTTCATTTTGTTTTATTTTTACATTTCACAAATGAAGGAGAGCTTCTAATGTTTGTCTTTCTGTGCTTGCCTCATTTCACTTAACATAATGACCTATAGTTCCATCCAAGTTGTTGCAAATGACAGGATTGAATTCTTTTTTATGGCTGAATAGTGCTCTATTGTGTGTAAATATCGCTCATTTCCTTTACCCAATAACTTTTATTTTGAGTTCAGTGGTACATGTGCAGGTTTGTTGCACAGGTAAACTTGTGTCATGGTGGTTTGTTGTACAGATTTCATCAATCAGGTATTAATCCTAGTACCCATTAGTTATTTTTCCTGATCTTCTCCCTCCTCCTACTGTCCACACTACACTAAAGAGCTCCTACACATCAAAAGAAACTATCAATAAACAGAAAACCTACGGAGTGGGAAAAAGTTTTTGCAAACTATGTGTCCTACAAAGATCTAATATCCAGCTTCTATAAGGAGCTTAAACAAATTTGCAAGAGATAAAAGAATCCCATTAAAAAGTGGGCAAAGGACATGAGCAAGACACTTTACAAAAGAAGCCATACATGCAGCCAATAATCATGTTTTAAAAAGCTCAACATCACTGATCATTAGAGAAATGCAAATCAAAACCACAATGAGATACCATCTCATACCAGTCAGAATGGTGATTATTAAAAAGTCTGGAAAAAAAAATATGCTGGCAAGTTTGTGGAGAAAAAATAACGCTTATACACTGTTGCTGGGAGTGTAAACTAATTCAACCATTGTGGAAGACAGTGTGGAGATTCCTCAAAGACCTAAAGACAGAAATACTATTCAACTTGGCAATCCTATTACTGGGTATATATCCAAAAGAATATAAATCGTTCTAACACATGCATGTGTATGTTCATTGCAAATAGCAAAGATATGGATCAACCTAAATGCCCATCAATGATAGATTGGATAAAGAAAATATGGTACATATATACCATCGAATACTTTGCAGTCATAAAAAATAATGAGATCACGTCTTTTGCAGAGGCATAGATGGAACTGGAGGTCATTAACCTTATCAAATTAACACAGGAACAGAAAACCAAATACCCCATGTTCTCACTTATAAGTGGGGCTAAATGATGAGAACACATGGGCACATAGAATAATTGGAAATTTTCAACTGACCCTTGCAAAATTTTAGCCCCAAAATTGGTCCATTCCTTTTCCTCATTGCAAATCAATTAATAACTGTATAAGTGTTGGTATCCCACAACATGCCTTATGAATAACACATTCTCTGTTTCCCCATGCCGTCTGAGAATTTGAACAGGGAACAGTTCTTGAAATAAAAGTGAACTTTAATCTTCCTCTATCTCTGCCATAAAATCCTGAATCATCTTGCTCTTTATTAGAACACACATCTTTATTTCCTCTTTGTGAAATTATTAATAAATGATGGCGATAATAGTTTATTTATTTTCCTATTGCTGAACATTTTCTGGATTTTTAGTGACCACTGGACAAATTACTATATCTAAGTGTAAAGAAACAGATATGCTGCTTTTGAATACATTATAATTCATTCATTAATGAAGACTTACCTAGTACTTACTACATGTTGATGACTGTTCTAAGATTCTTACAATTAGTAACTAATGTAATTTTGATAATCATCCTATGAGATAGATATTATTTTTATTTCAAATATGAGTAAACTGAAACAGAGATAAACTAGGGATTTCGGTCAAGACTACACAGCTAGTAAACAGCAGAGCTGCAGTTCAAAGCAGAATAATATGATTTCAGTGAATGCACTCTTCATGAATATATTATATTACTTCCACCATATCCAGTTGGGCATAAACAGCAAGATTGGAGTGCTGTTGAAAATAAACTTATTTTTTAAAAATTACCAGTCAGTTACAGGTTACATTTTTAAAGGCTTTTTCTTGTGAAAATGAAGGTTAAATAGAAATGGATCTTACAGGCCATTCTACAGAATCTAATCAAATCTTATTTTTCAAGGATCAAAGACAAATTAATTTCTTCTCTAAGTGATCACTGAAAAATGCATGCACATTGCAATTTGTACTGAAGTACTGGGAAAGCTAAGATAATCAAAGTTCACTTAAGAATAAATGAAGTGACTTCTGTAGAGAACAAAGTTGTGGAGTTTTAAATGAACCTAAACAAAGGCATTTTTAAAAAATCTTCTGAACTAAATAGACCTGAGTATTTTTTCATGATTTGAGGCCAAAGAGTGATTGGTAATAAGGGCTGATATTTGGATAATTCCTAAATCAGGCCAGTGAAGGCTTGGGACATAGAATTCTACTACATTTGATTACAAAATCAAAAAACATTTCTATAATATGTTTATGTATTTTTATATGTGTGTATGAAAATTTTAAAACAAATAAATGTGGCCATAATATGCATATTATTTTATAACCTGATATTTACCAGATCATCTCTCTCATTAATACTTCTTCAAAAACATAATTTTGATGCCTTGGTGGTGATCATTTCTGAGACAGCGTTATTTATCAACAAAACCTCTTGTTAGGTATTAAGTATTTCATAACTTTCCATTATTCATAATGTGGCAATGACTATCATAAAAGCTAAAGATTTTTTAATAAGTATTTTTATCTTTAAGATAATTTGTCAAATCTATTTTTAAGAAATTCTGTTGCTGATTGGTAGGGATGACTAAACTTATCTTTAAAAAAATTATTTATTTATTTATTTTTGAGATGAGTCTGGCTCTGTCACCCAGGCTGGAGTGCAGTGGTGCGATCTCTGCTTATTGTGACTTCCACCTCCTGGGTTCAAGTGATTCTCCTGCCTCAGCAAGTTACAGTATACCAACACTCATACTCCTATTAATTGATTTGGGATTAGGAAGATGAATAGACCAATTTGGGGAATAAAATTTTGCAAGAGTCAGTTGAAAATTTTCAATTCTTCTATATATCCCTGTGTTCTCATCATTTAGCTCCCACTTCTAAGTGAGGACATGTGGTATTTAGTTTTCTCTTCCTATGTTTGTTTGAGAAGGATAATGACTTCCAGCCATTACTCCTGAATAGCTGGGATTACAGGTGCCCACCACCATGCCCAGCTAATTTTTGTATTTTTTTAGTACAACTGGGGTTTTACCATGTTGGGCAGGCTGATCTTGAACTCCTGGCCTCAAGTGATCCACCCGCCTTGACCTCCCAAAGTGTTGGGATTACAGGCATGAGCCACCATGCCCGGCCTTAAAAAATTTTATTGATTTACATTATTTCCAGCTGAGTATGTGAATGTCCATCTCTTCAAATTCTTGAAATTTCAATAAACCTGTGCCAATTCTGAGTATTAGTGTTCCTTTTATATCTTTGATAATTGTACAAAGGAAAAATGATATCTCAGCAATAATTTATTTTTTGTATCTATTTACCAGTGACATTTTGCAATGTTGTTTATTCTTATGAGCCAATTGTTTTTCCTCTTTGGTAGTTTATCTGCTTTTTTAACCCAATGCAACATTTTTTTTCTGTTAGTATAGTGAATACATTTTTTTTCTCTGACTGCAAAGAACTCATTTTATATTAAGGGTATAAAATCTTTGGAATGTTTTGCAATTTTTTTGAATGCCTCTAGTTATTTTTTGGTGCTTTTCTGATTTAATAAGAGGTATAAACTAAAACCCTTGGGATCAGATGTACAGTCGAGTTCAGAATTTTTCTGACTTTAAAAGACAGTACTATATGTATACCATATATTTTTTAACCCATTGCTGAAGTCTGGGGAAACATCCTATAATCTAACATTGAGGTTTCTGCTGAAAAAAAAAAAACAAAACTGAAATTCACAGTATGTGGGAGAATAATCTCATATTAGTTCAGGACATTTGTTGCCTCAGTTTAAGGGAATTCAGGTTTTGCTGCCAGATGAATTGTGAAAAAAAAACTCCTCATTTTTAGAAATTTTTGAATTCTAGAATTCTGTCCTAGGGGTTAACTTTAAAAAGTCTTCTGTACTCTATTCATGTGAACAGACTCCTATGTTTTTATTTTATTGCCTTATGGTTTCATTTTGTCCATTTTTATTGCTTATCATGGTCTCAAGTTGTACAATGGTTTATTACTCATAATTTACTGTAGTCAGTTGTCTGAAACAGAGCTGTAGTTTTTTTTGTCACAACTTCATTTATTTTGCTGTATTTTAACTGATTTGAAATGGTTCTTTTATTATGTTGAATCATATATAATTATATCATATATTTTCAAAATCATAGATAATTATATTTTATGTCAAATATTTTGTTATATATTGTATATGCAATGATACAATACATATATATCTACATAGCTACCTATGCATTTCCATTTTTTTTCCATTGCTTTGTCAATCTGTTTCTGACACAGTAGCAGAATATGTTAATTACTTGTTTTCTTTCTTTTTTTCTTCTTCCTTTCCTCTTGTTTTCTGTCTTTTTCCTTTTTTCTTCAAAAGAGCATAGTTTTTCTTTTTTTTGAAAGAAATAACTTTGGAGGCAGAGAAAGTTGAATTTAAAAACAGCACTAATTATAACTGGATAATATCAGAAAATAACAAAAACTTAAACTGTCGTAGTCTTAATTGCATCATCTGTAAAATACCTGCCTCATAGGGTTGTCTTGACTAAGAAGTATTGCTATATAATGACTGTTTTGTCCAGAATAATTATAAAACTTTTAAAAACCCACAGGTATTTACACAAAGTATGTACAATAATTTAAGAGAAACTAATATTTTACAACTGTTTTTTCACCAAGCAACACATTATATCTCTTCATTTATTTAAAAAGTACATATATAGCTCAAGGAAAAGTTTATCAACTTTTTGTATTGGTTTTGCACATTTCTAATTCAATCAGCACATTGGCACCTTATTCTTGCTATTATAAATAAGTTGACTGTATAGTTTGATGTAAAACTCTTCAATTAGATATAGAATTATAGACTTTAGATATTTTAAACAGTTTAAAATGTGTTTCTGGGATGAAGTTACACTCTTTCAGGAACATACTTTCAAACTCATGGATGCCATGTAGAGCTCTGAGCAAATGTTATGTGGATCCTCTAAAATTGTGGATATCACTCATTTTCCTCAATAGCCATTTTCATTGGCTCAAGAATTCTCAAGAAGTTGTCTCACTATTCCATCAACTTTTATATTCTCAGGAGAGATTTAGCATACAAACACATATTAATTTCCTTTAGTTAAAGTATCTATTCTGTGACACCAAGGAGCAGGAATGTTCAAAAGAAAAAAAAAAAAAATGACATTTGGAGATAATGACAATTTCTATTTTTAATGAATATTAACATTTGATTTTGATAAACTTGTTTATAAGGTCTCCAAATATAACAAAAACTCTCATTACAAATGTACATATTACAATAATGATACACTAAATTGACTGTAAAGCTGTTATTTCGACTTTCTTTCATTATATGCAGATAAAATTATGGAATAAACATACCTGGCTAGGCAGGGTGACTCACCCCTGTAAAATCCCAGCACTTTGGGAGGCCGAGGCGGGTGGAACACGAGGTCAGGAGTTAGAAACCAGCCTGGCCAATGTAGTGAAACCCTGCCTCTACTAAAAATACAAAAAAATTGCCAGGTGTGGTGGCGGACGCCTGTATTCCCAACTACTCAGGAGGCTGAAGCAGGAGAATCACTTGAACCCCGGAGGCGGAGGTTGCAGTGAGCCGAGATTGCACCATTGCACTCCAGCCTGGGTGACACTGCGAGACTCCGTCACCAAAAAAAAAAAAACAAAAAAAACAAAACAAAAAACCTTAAAATGAAATAAGTTAAAAATTAAAATAAGTCACAGCGATGCAAAAGAACAACCGTCTTGCTACCCCTAATATTTTTCTGTAAGCATTTATTAGACATTAGCCTAAAACATGTTTTCCTCCTGTGTGCCCTGAGATTGGTTGATTTATTATTACAAAGCATGTCTGATAGGGTTGCCAAAGTGTATGCAGAGCTGTATGTCATAAAGAATTTATATCATGATGTTAAAAGTGATTTGAGAATCCCATTAAAAGAAATAACTTCAATCATCCACAATAACATTGTATTAATTATTGATAAATCTAATCAGTAGTCTGAAATTGCTCACATTTAATATTAATCAGAAAAGCAGATGAGTTCCTAGCATGGTGACAAATTCTTTGTTCCTCCAAGTATCTGTATAGTGTTATTACTCACATGCTCCTGAGTTTGGGAAAATTTTATCTGTGCTAAAACAGGGAAGATTAGATCCTTCAAAGAAATAGCTTCATTGGCTTAGGTTCTACTCTTAAAATTGGTGTATCTAATATTAAATCAACTTATTTAAAATGATGTAACTTCAGTGTTTTTGTTTGTTTTAATGTAGTTATCTTATATAAAATTTTGTGTTTATGTTTTAATATTCACCCACAACTATAATCAGGAGTAGTCATATACTACAAAAAATATCTTAATATATCGATACATTTTATATGAATTGTGAAGTAATTTCAAAAAGCAGAAAGAGAAATAATAGAAAAAAAAGCAGAAAGGAAAATAATATTTCAAAAAAACTTTTTCTAATTCTCCTGGATTATATTCTCCACCCTTCCAATCATAGTTAATCATCATTTTAAATTTGAATTAGCATTTACAAATTTCATTTATTCCCATGTACTTTATTATATAAGTATACAAATTAATGCAATGTATAGTATTATTTTTCATATTTTAATATATACTGAAATATACAATTATGATTACTCATGGAGCTTTATATAATTTATTTTCATAGCTGTAGAGTGCCCTAATATGCATATACTAACATTTATCATCTATTTTGACAAATGTTATTTTGACGTTTAAGTTATTTTGAAACTTGAGGTTTCAACTGCATTGAGCATTCTTGTACATGTCTCTAAGAGAAAATATTCAAGCGTTTCTCTAAGGCATAAACCTATAGTGGAATCACTTAGTTGAAACACGTGCAGCTTTTCAACTTTATTAGGATTTCACCAACTTAGTTATCAAATGCCATTGTGCTAAACTGCACTCTCACCATCAGTGGTTAAAATTTTAGTTTTTTTCACCTTCGCTTAAACACTTGTTTGCCAGTCTGATACATGTGAAATTGAATATCACTGTGACTTTCTTTATATTTCCATGATTACCCATGAGGTTGAACATTTGTATATACTTATTGACAACCTCATTCCTGACTAACAGATATTTATAATATGTGTGGCTACTAAGTTATGTTGATAATATAAACATTGCTATTTGACTGTCCCCATTTGTGACATGTTCTTTATGGCTTATGTTGCTCTTAGACACTCATAAAAATTTAAATACAGCTAAAACTTTCAATATTTTAAATTATATATACTTTATGTTTTAGGAAAAAAATCCCCTTTTGGAAATTAAAAAAATATTTTATTTTTTTTCTAAAGCTTTAAAATTCTCATTTTTCTCAGTAATGTACTTTTGTGCATGGTGTGAGATAGGAATCCAAATAGTTTACTATATCATTCCAACTGTAGTTTTTAAATCAGTCTGACCTTTTTGCAATGATATTCAATTACATTTCTCATTACCAATGACATTTCCCTGTAGACATATGTTTGTTTTGTGGTTATTTTTCTCTTCTGTCTGTTCATTTATCACTACATCAATACTGTACTTACAGTCCTATTATAAATTTATCATAACATTTAACATCTAATAGGGCAAGTAGACACCTTCCAATTGTTTTAATTACAAAATATTTTAACTATATTTGGTCTTTTACTCTTTCATACAAGTTTTTGAATAAGTTTGCCCTGATGCCCCCAAAAACTTAAACATTTTTACTGGAATTATTTTGTTTTGTACACACACGTACATAGAATTGAGAACATTTATTTATTTTAAAGCACATTTTTCTAAATACTTATTACTAAGTTTTATGCATTATTTTTATATGACACATATTGATTTCTATAATCTTATATTCGATATCCTTATGTAATTATTTTTAAGAAAAAAATGTAACTTCTGTTCCAGTTTCTTACCAATAATTATATTGTAAATGACTAAGAATATTTTTTATTTCATTGTTATACCTTTATTTGTTTTTCTTGAGTTGCTGCACTGACCGAATTATTTAGTATGATATTTAATATCCTTTATGATATAAGGATTTTGTTTTATTCAAACTCTTAAAGCTAATATTTGTAACATTTTTATATTCATTTTTGTTGTAGGGTTTTTGATAGATGCACCTTATTCAATTTAAAAAATTTGCTCTATTCCTAGATTGCAGAGAACTTGTTTATATTTTTAATTTTAATATTGAATTTATAAACTTTAGGGAAATATTTGTTTCTGCATCTAGTGAGATGATAATTTTCTCTTCCTTTTAATCTGGTAATATGGTAAAGTACTATCCTAAAGTTAAACCATCTTTATATTCCTTGAATAACTGAATTTGGTTATGAATTTCTAAAATATATTTTAGAAGATTCTCTTTGGTTGCATTTCATTTGTTCCTCTGGATTTACATATAAAAGTAAAATTAGATGATACCTTTATTGTGTCATGATATCCTTGTCTGGAGTTGGTGTTGTAGGATAAAGATTAGTATAGTGTTATACAGAGATACAATCACCATAGCACAAAGAAGAGAAAAGATTATTTCTCAGTTCATATGGAGGCAGATGTTTCAGATATTAAGACGTCTAGAGACCAAGTTGCTTCTAAACTGTCCCTACACAAAATCTCACTGTATCATCCTCATTCTGCTAAATGGATACTAGTCATTTGCATTTAATCAACTTTTATTACTTTAGAAGGGAAGAGAAAATGAGAGGCAACTAGCTTCTATTTTTAAGGATGTTATTCCAAAGTTTTTGTAAATGATTTCTGATTGTTTCTTACTGGCTAAAATATAGATTCATAGCCTATCTAGCTTTAAGGAAAACTGACACAAGACAATGAAGCTGTCTCTTACCACTTCTATTAAGCATAGTATTGGAAGTCCTAGTCAAAGCAATCAGGCAAGAGAAAGAAAGGGCATCCAAATAGGAAGGGAAGAAGTCAAACTATCTCTGTTTGCAGATGGCATGATTTTACATCTAGAAAACCCTCATCCCAAAAGCTTCTCCAGCTGATAAACAACTTAAGCAAAGTTGCAGGATACAAAATCAGTGTACAAAAATCACAAGCATTCCTATACAACAACAATAGCCAAACCAAGACCAAGAGTCAAATCAGAAAGTCAGTCCCATTCACAGTTGCCAAAAAAAGCATAAAATAAGTAGGAATACAGTTAATGAGAGAGCTGAAAGATCTCTATGATGAGAATTACAAAACACTGCTCAAAGAAATCAGAGAAGACACAAACAAATGGAAAAATATCCCAAGCTTATGAATAGTGTGAATCAACATCATTAAAATGGTTATACTTCCCAAAGCAATTTATAGATTCAATGCTACTCCTATCAAACTACCAACCATATTCTTCACAGAATTAGGGGGAAAAAAGAACTAATTAAAACTTACATGGAACTAAAAAGAGCCTGAATAGCTGAAGCAATCCTAAGTAAAAAGAACAAAGCTGGAGGCAGTAAGTTACCTGGCTTCAAACCATACTACAAGGCTACAGTAACCAAAACAGCATGGTACTAGTACAAAACCAGGCCCATAGACTAATGGAGCAGAATAGAGAGCCCAGAAATAAGGCCGCACAACTGATCTTCAACAAAGCTGACAAAAACAAGCAATGGGGAAATGACTCCCTATTCAATAAATAGTGCTGGGGTAACTAGCAACCATATGCAGAAGACTGAATCTGAATCCCTTCCTCACATCATACACAGAAATCAACTCAAGATGAATTAAAGACTTAAGTGTAAAACTATAAAATCTATAAAATCCCTGGAAGACAACCTAGGCAATACCATCCTGGACATAGGAACAGGCAAAGATTTTTATGACAAAGACACCAAAATCAATTATAGCAAAAGCAAAAATTGAAGTGGAATTTAATTAAACATAAGAGCTTTTGCATAGCAAAACAAACTATCGATAGAGTAAACACACAACCGACAGAATAGGAGAAAATATTTGCAAACTATGCATCTGACAAAGGTCTAATATTCAGCATCTGTAAAGAACTTAAATAAATTTACAAGAGAAAGATACAATCCCATTAAAATGTGGGAAAAGGACATGAACAGTCACTTCTCAAAAGAAGACATAACAGGCAGCCAATAATCATATATTTTAAAAAAAAACTCAACATCACTGGTCATTAGAAAAATGTAAACCAAAACCACAATGAGATACCATCTCACACCAGTCAGAATGTCTATTAATAAAAAGTCAAAAAACAGATGCTGGCAAGGTTGCAGAGAAAAAGGGACACTTATACTCTGTTGATAGGAGTGTAAATTAGTTCAACCATTGTGGAAAGCAGTATAGTTTTTCCTCAAAGTGCTAAAAGCAGAACAACCATTAGACCCAACAATACCATTACTGGGTATACACCCAGAGGAATGTAAATCATTCTGCCACAAAGACGCATGCAGGCAAGTGTTTCAGTAACAACAACAACAACAAAAAAACAAATACTGCATGTTCTCACTTACAAGTGGGAGTTAAATGTTAAGAACTTATGAACACAAAGAAGGAAACAACAGACACTGGGATCTATTTGAGGAGATATGGTGGCAGATGGGGAAGGAGCAGAAAAGATAACTATTGGGTACTGGACTTAATACTTGAGTGATAAAATAATATGTATAACAAACCCCTGTGACACGTGTTTACTTACGTAATAAACCTTCACATGCACCCGCAAACCTAACAGTTAAAAAAAGGCATAATAAGAAATGTAGTATCTAACTGGTGACCTATGAGTGCAGCCAATATGTTATGGATTATATTACCATGTTTACCAATCTTTATCACAATAATTTATACTGATTCATGCATTGATAGGACAGACTGCTGTATTTCAAGTTCTTCGAACAATTCATATATGATGAATCATTTACTTTTCCATCTGTGTGTGATGTTTTGTTTTTCTTCCTTCCTTTCCTCCCTCCCTTCCTTCCTCCTTTTTTCCCTTCTTCCTTTACCTTTGTCTCTCTTTCTTCTCTTCCTCTCTCTCTGGATTAGATATTTAAGCATGATTTATCTTATTAATATGTAGACCTTATTAATGGTTTTTATTTCTTATTGGGTTAATTTTTGTAAATTGTATTTTTCTAGTGCATTCTCTAGAATGTGAGATGTTTTCAAGTTGAAGTAGTCATAGTGTATATATTTTTATATATCTTTTGAAAAACACTGCTGTTATTTACCCTTCCGTACTGTTAATATTGCCTATTTGAAACTTTTCTTTAACTGAAATGTTCATAGGTTTATCTACTTTGTTAATTTTTCTTTAAATAACCAGTATTCAGTTTTAAGAATCTTATGTATTACATTTTGCCTTCAATTTCATTAAATTTTAATTGTATATTTACTGTATACTTAACTTTTCTATGTACTTTTGATTTTTTGAAATAATTAACCTATTAATTTTCAGGTTTTTTCCTCTTATAAGCACTCAAAGGAAAAATGATAGATAGCATTTTCATTATATTTAAATATTTTCAGATATCCATTATGATTTAAGCTCAGAATTGTGCTTTTTAATTTTTAATTTATTTTACTATCTTTGCTTATGTGTTGATATATAACTAATGATAATTATGTCTGAGTGTTTTGTTTTCTTTTTAAAAAAATTGAGTACTTTTGCTTTCAATCTAATAAAAATATTACTTTCTTTTCCACAAATACTTGAAAAGAATATGTATTCTCTGTTGACTACAGGGTTATCTGTGTCTATTAAGTAATTTGTAATCACTTTGTTTAAATCTTCTTTATTATTAATTTTTTAAATTGATCCATCAATTATGACAGATGTATTAAACTATATTTATTGATTATGGATTTGCCCATTTTTATGGTTATGTTGATATTTCCTTGATGGATTTTTAGGTTGCGATTAGTCACATTCTTCTGTTAGTCTACATGCAAAGTTTCTGTGTCCTATGCCTTGAACAGGCAGATTTTAAATTGCAAATAGCTGGATTTTATTTTATCCAACAAAATCATCTCTTTTCATATTTAACTCTTGAGTTCAATCAATAAGTATTTATTATGATTCATAGTTTTGTACATATATGCTAATTTTATGCTTTCTATACATATGACTTACAATATATAAACCTGATATACCTAGATAATATGCTTTCTTTGTATATTTAAATTAATTTTTATTTGAATGCCCCCAAAAATCTTGACAGTAAATCAAAATACATACATTTCATTTTTATTTTAGATACTCTTAAAATGTTTATACAGATACTTCATTTAGAAATGATGAATGCTAATTATTATTTTTTCTTCTCTTTCCCTCCATCCCCATAATATGAAGTTATTTATAACAGTTTAAACCTGTCACTCCACTTTTGTTTCATATCTGAATTTGTTGTAGTTTGGGTTCTGCTGTTTGCTTTTTTTGCAAACTCTGCCTTATATTGATTAACTTCCTGTTGTATATTTAAGTTTGGTCCTGTGAGCTCATGCTCACTAGAGCATTATCTGAGAGAATTTTATGAGGACTTGGGATGAGAATGTAAACTTCCAAAGGGTATTTTAGCTGGTATATTGACAGGAATATTAAAGCCTGGGATGGCTTTTTCTGCTTTTCTGCTTTTTCTGCTTTCTCTGCTTTGGAGTTTGTGGGCAACAATACAAAGAGTGCTAATTCAATATCAAATACACAGCAGGATAGAATTCTGGCTACAGATTTCTTGGAGGTGACTATTTTTGTTACTTAGGTCAGAAAGCAGATAAGCTTTCTTTCCTTTTTTCTCTTTTCCTAGTCTACCCTTTCACTAGAAATGTAGACTCACAGTTTTAGTTCTCCATATACCCTGATTCTCCTGTATCCATAAGATTCTTAAAAGCTGAGATCTAGATTTTTAAGACTAGGAGATGATCCCGAATGACCAAAACTTCAGGACTGTTTACACAAATGTTTCATATTTTCCTCTCTGGTTTTCGGGCCTGCATATCCAGTGCAAAATTTAAGAACTGGTGTTCTATTAGGAAGATAAAAATCTGAGGTTTTATAAATAGAAGACATTTAGAAATGACTGATCCAATAAAAGATACTTTGACTTGACCCACATACAGATGTCTGCTCTACTTGATTAAGAAGAAATAAGGCCAGGCACAGTGGCTCACATCTATAATCCCAGCACTTTGCGGGAGGGGGAGCAAAGAGGGAGGATGGTTTGAGCCCAGGAGTTTGAGAAAGCCTAGGCAACACAGGGAGACCACTATCTCTACAAAAATATAAAAAATTAGCCGGGCGTGGTCGTGTCTGCCTATAATCTCTGCTACCTCTCACCTCTGCTGAGGTGAGAGGATCCCAAGAGTGCAGGAGTTCAAAGCTACCGTTGAGCTGTGATCCTGCCACTACACTCCAACCTGGGCCACAGAGTGAGAAAAAAATAAAAGGAAGAAATAAGGAGGTTATTTGTCATATTAATCAAACAACGTGTAGTTTCTGGCATGTAATGAATATTAAATAGTATCCACTGGGTGCACTAGTTTACGCCTGTAATCTCAGCATTGTGGGAGGCCGACGAGGGCAGATCATCTGAGGTCAGGAGTTCAAGACCAGACTGGCCAACATGGTGAAACCCCATCTCTACTATAAGTACAAAAAAATTAACTGGGCATGGTAATCTGTGCCTGTAATCCCAGCTACTCAGGAGGCTGAGACAGGGGAATCGCTTGAACCGGGAAGGTGTAGGTCACATTGAGCAGAGACAGTACCACTGCACTCCAGCTTGGGTGACACAGTGGCACTCTGTCTCAAAACAAACAAACAAACAAACAAAACAGTATCTTTTCCTGTCTATTGTCATTTCTGCTTTCACTCAAAGATTTTTATTTTTGTAAGCAATAGCAGTAAAATGAGGATTAGAATTCAGAAACTCCAGTCTAGTTCTCTTTGTAAGACGCATAGCACAGAATGGGTTTTCTTCCTTTTTTCCCTAGTGTATTTTTATTAATAGCTCCCAAATAAATAAAAGACTTGGTGTGATAATTCATTAACATGGAAATTGTTCCAGATCCTCTTAGGCAGTTAGACTAATTGGAATAATAACCAATCAAGTTTTGTGTTGCTTGAGAAAGGCTATAATTAAAAAACATATGTATCTAAATATAACTTTGATTTACTTTAATCTTAAAGTATTTGACACAGTAAACTTACAGTGATCACATTGTTTAGCTAAAACTTTAATATAATATTAAAAGTGTGTAAATGTCATTCTATGCTATACACACATGCATAGTTGAATAAAAATGGTATAGAAAGGGCATTATGCAAGCTCTTTTTTTTTCCTTATTTAAAAGTCTCAGCTGTCTTAGCTGAACAAGCTGAAACTTTAAGATACAGTTGAACTGTGTGATTGGATTTCTTTTTAATTGCTCTATGACAGACTTCACAGAACCATGTCAAATTTGAGAAGAGAAATTACAAAAGAGAGGTTCACCTGAGTTGTATCTGTCAGAAAGAGAACTGTTGAAACATGGATAATGGGCGTATACCCTGGGTTTCTTTGATTTATTTGCCTAAGGTCTCCTCTGTAGTAATATGTCTGGCTAAGGTTTTCAAAGAGTGAAAGTTGCTAGACCGTAGAGCTATTTAATAAAAACCTTTCTGACTGGCTTTCAAGATAGTCAACCTCCCCAAAGACAGGAAAGCCTAGTTTGAGGGGGGGAAAAAAAAAATAGGTTAATTGATCTTCATGTGAAACTTTCTGGATAACTAGATAGATATTAACCTTCCCAAAAAATCAGAACTAAATCCTCTCTGCTTGAAATATGGTGCTTTTATAAAGCTAAACTTCCACTAAATGAACTAAACACTTTGGAGTACAAACACAGAGATGAACATTTTATCCTCAGCTTGATTAACACAATTTATGAAAGTTCTGGGCGTGTTACAGGGAGCACTGGATGAGTTACTATAGGGAATTATAAGGGAAAAAACAGTCTGCCCAACTAGGTTTATAGTCCTAAAAAAGACTACATGGAAAGACCTAAGAAGGGTACTTTGAAGGGAAATAACCACCCCCCACCCTTTTCACTGTAATTGGTCCCTTTGAGCCTAGCTCTGCCTGAAGCAGATATGATTTCAAAAGGAAGCAGACAACCTAGTTGGGCTCTTGTTTAAATGATCTGAGAGGAAGCATGGGGTAAATCTGGGGGCATATTCCTTGGAGATATTTCTGTCATTGAGGTAGGATCTCTGTTTAGCTCAAGGGATATCTTAGACCCTTCTTAAATCTTTTATTTTTACATTTTTCGACTATCCTGAGTTTCCTACTGTATAAATATCTTGGTAGTAACTTTCAAGCCTCATGCTTTATTGTTAATGCTGGTAAACAAGTAGTATTTTCAAATATACACAAAAACAATATATGTAAATATCTATATAGCTATATACGTCATGTCAATCTATATATAGCATGTCAATCTATCATCTATGAAATTTTTAAAAGGAGTAATTAACATTGTTGGTGCAATAATGGAACTGTATGCATGCATCACTTAATGACAAAGATACATTCTGAGAAATGAGTCCTTAAGGCACTTTGTTGTTCATACCTAGGCTATATGGTATAGCCTGTTGCTTCTAGGCTACAAACCTGTACAGCATGTTACTGTACCAAATACTAATGGGAATTTTAACACAATTATAAGAATTTGTGTATCTAAACATGGGAAAGGTACAACACAATATGGTGTCAAAGACAAAAGGTGGAATACGTGTATAGGGCAGCTCCTATGAAGGGAGCTTACAGGACTGGAAGTTGTCGTGGGTGAGTCAGTGAGTAACTGGTGAGTAAATGTGAAGGCCTAGGATATTACTGTACTCTACTATAGATAGTATAAACACTGTACCTTTAGGCTACATGAAATTTATAGAAAAATTCTTCAATAGTAAGTTAACCTTAGCGTCCTGTGACTTTTTCACTTAAACTTTTTTTAAACTTCTTGACTCATGACAGCTGGAAATAAACACATTGCACAGTTATACAAAAACATTTTTTTCTTCCTATTCTTATTATATAAGCTTTTTTTCTGTGTTTAAAATCTTTATGTATTCATTTTTAAATTATTTTTTGTTAAAAACTAAGACATAAACACATACATTAGCCGAAGCCTATACAAGATCAGGATCATCAATATCACTGTCCTCTGGTTCCATATCTTGTTTCACTGGAAGGTCTTCAGGGTCGATAACATTGAAGGAATTATCATCTCCTATGATAACGATGCCTTCTGGAATATCTCCTGAAGAACATACCTGAGGCTTTTTATAAGTAGGAGTACTCTCTAAAGCAATAATAAAAAGTATAGTATAGTAAATACATAAGCCAGTAACACAGTCACTTCTTATAAGAATAAATATATACAATGCATAATTGTAGCTATACTTTTATATGATTAGTAGTATAGCATCACCACAAACACAGGATTAATTGATTGTGCTAAGATTTTACAACGGCTACAATATCACTAGGTGATAGGAATTTTCAGCTGTATTATACTTTTATGGGACCACCATCACATATGTTGTATGGTCCATCATTGACCAAAACTTCACTATGTCATGCATGACTGACTGTGTATCTAAAAAAAAAAAAAAAACCTCATTCTTCCCAGAAAATTGTAAAAATGAAACAAATATTTATTTAAAATATATCTAATACTGAGAAATTGCTGGATATTATAAAGGATAAAAATATAAAAGAATTATGTATTCTACAAAAGCCATTGTTGCAAAGTACCTACAATCTAGTGATAGATGCAAAATAATTAGAATCATGGCAGATATTGATGAGTGCTTTGAGAAATAGACAAGAAAAGTATTGTATTAATTTAGAACAGTGTTTCTTAAAATTTGGTATCAGAATCTCTGAGACCTTGTTGATTATGCAGCTTTGGATCCTTTGTCTTCTAGAATTTTCAAAAGTCCAAGTAATTGTAATGAAGTAGGCTGAGGATAAACTGAGAAACATATCAATAGAGGAAAATATTATTTCTGGCTAAAGATGATGAGAAAAAAATAAAATCTTCATGAAGATTCTAGGGTTTTTAATGGCTCTTAAAAACAGAATTTAGACTTAGTGGAGATAGTGTGTATGATCCTGATAAAATGCATTGAGAATTATGCCCACAGAGATTACCTCTGAGACAGACAGCTATTGGCAGTAGAACTGGGGGAAAAAAGAGTTTTATGGATGCTGTAAGTTGAATGTTTCATCAAAAACTCGTGTTGAAATTTAATTTCCACTATGACAGTATTAAAATGTGGGACCATTAAGGGGTGATTAAGACATGACAGCTCTGCTTTCATAAATGGATTGAAGTTGTGATTGTGGGAGTGGGTTTGTTATCATGAGATTGAGCCTGTTGTACAAGCAAGTTTGTCCTCTTTTTGCTCTCTCGCATACTCTCTTGCCCTTATACCTTTCACCATGGGATGACACAGAAAGAGGGACTTATCATCCCCTGGGCCCCTTGACCTTGGACTTCCCACCCTATGCAACTGTAAGAAATAAATCTTGGTTTATATCAGTTACCCAGTCTGTGGTATTCTGTTTAGCAACACAAAATGAACTAAGACAATGGATTTGGGGAGTTAGCCAATAATTAGGATTCTGAAGTATTCGATGGAATGTAACAAATACGACTTCTATTAAATCTAAGTTTACTTCTGTAAAAATAGAGGGGGGTTGTGGAAGTTACGGGAAAATAGGATAGCAATAGTAATTTAAGGAATTCTTTGTTATCCAAGTGAATATTGTTAAGGAATATTTCACATGTCATGTCTTTGATGCCATGTTTCTGAAATGGGGTTGGTGACATTCTATCTGAGATGATCTTTTTTATTAGGGAGAATACAATTTTCTTTGTCAGGTTGCCTGTCAGGGAAGAGTCTTCACTTGACTGTCTTGCCTTCTATGGTCAAGAACTTCACTGTAATGGATTTGTTGCTCTCCCCAGAAGAAGCATAGCACTTATGTCTAGTGTTAAACGGATTAGATAAGTCAACATTTGCAAATCAATTGTAACAGTACTTATTAAATGGTGCCAACTAAATGTGAAATAAACAAAGTGGAACAAAACAAAGCAAAGCAAAACAAAACAAATTTTCTTGGCTTCCTACTATATCTTTTAGAGTTATGTAAACTGTTATCGAACTATGCTCAGTTCTTGCTGCCATCTAGGGATGATCAATCCATTCCTGGATCCGTATGGCTAAAGCTTAGAAGTGAAGAAAAGAAGAGTCATTTTTCACTAAGCTCTGTGCAGTACCAGAATCCTTCTCAACAACGGCATTCCAAATAGCCACTCCCAATCCATCAGAATTAGTACTTAAGAGGGTTGATATTGATGAGCTCACACAGGGCATCCATGATGTGACTTACTTTACAAGTAAGAGGGAAGAGTATATTTACCTTCAAATGTAATCTATTTTCAATTCCCACTGTTTCCTTTCCTACCCTGTCTTTTTATGACTCTGATGCTTTGAGAGCTCTCTCACTCTGGTATTTCTAATAGTAGGTCATGCTAATTTATAAAGAATGGGAGTCTTGTTTTAGTTTTATACCTACAACATTTTATGATTCCAGTTTGTTAGCTCAGATATAAGGTTGTTACTGATTCTTTCCCTATTGGCCCATAGCATCTGTGCTGGATATTTTTCATTTACCCCTCCAGATCTACTTTTCACTCTTCTAATAACCTCTTTGTGTCATCATAGCATCTGTCCTGTATAGATTGCATCATCTAGGCTTCCTTGTCCCTGATTTGGACAATGGAATGCCCTTGCAAGGGATTAGAGTGCATGATATTGAATGTCCTCAGAAGAAGAGAGCTTATATAGGTAAAAGTAAAATATGCATTTCTAGAAGGAAAAAAATAACACATCATCAAATGTCTTTGCTTTTTATTGTGTACCTTTGAGCAGCTCTTTTTCCTCAGTTTTCTTTCCATTTCTTCTGAATTTCATTTTGTTGTTATAACACAAGGAACCTGAGCCTGTCCTAATATGAAAGGGTTCTCCAAGTTTAGAAGGTGCAGAACCTAAAGTGGTTCCTTTAGAAAAAAAAAAAAAAAAAAGCATTGCAGAAGCACCTTGAGCCAACTGTTTTTGTTATTCTAGATCCATCTTTTTATGACTGAGGGTCATGAAAGGTCAACATATGTAGTAGCTTATTTTAAAAAAAATCTAAATTAACAGTTTAAAATTCTATATATTTATGATGTACACATGATGGCTTGATATGTGTATACATTGTAAAATGGCTAAATCAAACTACATAGTACATGCATTATTTCACATGGTTTCCATTTCTTGTGATAAAAACATGAAGTCTATTAGTTATTGACAGCATATTTCAAAATAGCTAGAAAAGATTTGAAATGTACTCAACACAGAAAATGACAAATGTTTGAGGTCATAGGTATCCTAAATACCCTGATGTGATTTTTACTCATTATATACATATATCAAAGTATCACATGTGCCCATAAATATGTGCTGTTATTAGGTATCAATATAAATAAAGTACACATTTTAAAAAATAATCTATTCTCTCAGCAATTCTCAAGTATACAATATGTTGTTAATAACCATCATGGTATTAATAGATTTCTTGAACCTATGTCTTCTAACTGACATTTTATATCATTTTAGCAACATCACTCCAATCCACCCACTATTAATCTAAAGGAGGAAGATTTTGTTTTACCTGCACCAGCACTCTATGTGGTAATCCCCTGTCAGACACTACTAATCAATATGGCACTCTTTTTCACTAAGCTCTGTGCAGCACGCAAATTCTTCTTAACATAGCATTCCAAATAGCCATTCCCAATCCATCAGAATTATTACTTAAGAGGATTCGTATTTCTCATCCCTTCTAAGAATAGAAGGAAAATGAGCTCACACAGGGCATCCATGGCATAATTTGGTTCACAAGAAGAAGGAAGAGTGTATATGGGTTTGGAGTCACCACCCTAAGACATAATGGAGATTCCTTTTCTACAGTTAGGGAGAAATATTGGGTTACATTAAACAGCCGAAAGACTAATTTTTAAAACTTTGTATATGCTAATATATAGTGCTAATCTTTATCTGATGAGAAAAGTCTACAGCTTGAATTAACCTGGTTCATGTTTGCTGTAAGTGAGAGAACTCGATCTGGAATGAGTTTAAGGAGGGCAAAACCCCACAATTTATGTACACCAAACTATAGAAATATGTGGCAAAAGTGAGCAGTAGTTCAAACCAGGAATTGAATTAAAGGGAGGGATACTGTAAGGGTTAGGTGTATATCTTATTTCTGCTTCTATTTATCAGTTTCATTCTTTACAGACTGTCTTTTTCTCAATGACATGGTACATTACACTAGCATTTCCAAACTAGTACCTCATGGCTTTGCTTACAAAGAGAGAATGCCCCATTTCCAGTTAAAAGAATACAAGCTAAAAAGCATATAATGGGTTTGGTTTGGAACACACTTTGGGGGTGGAATACTATGATTGGTTCATCCCTAGATCCATATGCCTAAAGCTTAGAAGTGAAGAGCTCAAAAAAGAAAAACAAAGTGCTTTTGAAAAGAGCATATGTTATTGGGCCGACAAAATAATGATCACTACAAAGTATTTTCCACTTTATTTGATCATTGAATCCTTTCATTGTACAGAATATCTCAAAAAGATCTCTGATCTGTTAAAAATCCTTTAGGAAGTCCTGGTTCATTTTAAAGAGAGTTCTCAGAATATTGAAGTGATGGCATATGGCTTGTAGAGAAACCAGTTTCTCAGAGTTCTGGCCATAGTCAATGCAGCTACCATCAGCCAAACAAAGTTGTAGTTTCTCATTCCTTTTTCCATAAAATTTCTACTCTTTCCAGTCGTTTTGCTTCTTTATGATCTTTTCTATTAATAATCACTTTCTTTCTATTCCATTCACCCATATTCTACATAAACTTTCAGCAACTGCTCAAGCACCTCTGTTTCTGGGAAACTTGCTGCCAAGTGATGTCTTATGTCTCTAAGCTTTTATATAATTTGTTGTTTTACAATTATGTGGCAAAATTACAAGCTACCTTAAATTGTTAACTGTGTATGTATACAAATGAAGTAGATGTGCATTTCTATGGGTTACACATATCTGTGTTTGTGTGTGTGCATGTGGGTGGGCTACATACATAAACCTAGGGCATATAATTAAACCAGCAAGTTCTGTCATAGGTCATAGAGGAATAGGAGTCGTCACAGTGAAGGGCCTGAGACTCAAACACACGCCAGAAATTGTCTTACCTGTGCAATAGCTGTATCATAAGCTGTTGTTCCTGGTGAGACTGTGTTGTCTTGGTAACCGTAACTGTGTTCTGTGGTGGATTTGTCCTGGCACACAAAAAGAGTATTTTTTGCTCATTAGTTATTTCTGCTTATCTTTTCAGAAAATGTGAATATTCATTCCCTCAACAGTGGTTTCCTTGAATAATGTTTTCGTTTGATAGTTTCAAAGTGAGAATAAAACCAAAGTTATGCAAATAAATATTTACATCTAATCCTTAAAGAGTATATACATTAGGATTAAGGATGGACTGAATGAAAAAAAAAAAAACACACACAAAAAAAACTGACTCCAAAATATGTGGCACTTAAATACATTAGAGCTTAAATTGCTGTTATTTGAATTAAGTCCAGAAGCAAGCAGTCCTGGCCAGATATAAATATTCTCTACTCAGAAGGGTCCCTTCTCCTTTCACTCCAAGATTGCTTACATGAGTTCTATTTTCATTGTACAAATTAGCTTTCAGACAGCAACATTGTGGAAAGGTTCAAAATGGAGAAGCCACAAATGTTATACATCCTTTGTCTTTTAAAATGTGTTATTAAGAGCTGTTACCATTGTTTCCACTTTAGTCTTTTTGGTCAAAACTTAATCGCAGAGCTTCGTGGTTCTCTGCTACAGGAGATTAGGAGAGCAGATATTGGGATCAGCAACTATTACTCTCTGACATAAAGCACCTGCAAAATGGCAGCTTAATAGTCGCATATTAGAAAAATAATTAAACATAACTAAAATGTATTAGCTGTGAGAAACATGTCTGACCAAGTAAATACATGCAAATCTTATTGCCATCATATGATGATTTTGTAATACCTATCTTAAAATATGTGAAAAAGTTAAATATTTAAATATGCAAAATAATGAGTAGTTGAAAGACTAATAAACCAAAAGCATGTGACCTAGGTGATTAAATACAGGGCAAAATATCTGACACTACAAGCAATTTCACTCAGTGGGTGATTTTCTGATGTCATATTGTGATTTCTGAGACAGTTCTGATTCTGTGCAATTCCAAGTCAAATATCAATTTATTAATTATTCTGATAAACCCATGATGTCAACATTTAGATTAGAGCTAAAGTTTCCAAAGATTTCAGCTGCTAATGAATTTTAAAAATGTATTCTGTGAAATGTGGGTGCAATGAAAATATCCTTTCATTCTGTCCTACCATGTACAACTAATCCCCTAAATCAGAACTTAGGGCTTCTTGGTCTTTCTTTTTTTTTTTTTTTAAATTATTTTTTATTATTATACTTTAAGTTGTAGGGTACATGTGCATAACGTGCAGGTTTGTTACATATGTATACTTGTGCCATGTTGCTGTGCTGCACCCATCAACTCGTCAGCACCCATCAACTCGTCATTTACATCAGGTATAACTCCCAATGCAATCCC